>NC_139931.1:15276974-15566974 GCF_963514095.1 Eutrigla gurnardus | reverse complement strand
CGGATTATTATCGCGTAATCAAGGAGCCAATGGGTGAGAACAACCGTCTGACACACTTGATCCGGATAAAAAAAAAAGATGCTCTCCGTGCTGTTTATTTCATGATATTTTGTAATGTCTGCCATGTTGCGTGCAGAGAAATCACACGTTTCTCCATCCCTTGTAGACTTTTCCACGATGGAAACCCGCCTGCAGAAGCGACACTACCACAAGCTCACGGAGTTTGTGGCCGACGTGACCAAAATCTTCGACAACTGTCGCTATTACAACCCCAACGACACCCCCTTCTTTCAATGTGCCGAGGTGCTTGAAGCCTTCTTTGTACAGAAGCTGAAAGGTTTCAAAGCGAGCAGGTAAGGTCAGGTGCTCCTCCTGCCGTGGACGTCAGAGGTTCCCCACTTTCTCTCTCCCTTTTCCATGCTCATGTTTACGTGAAGCTGTGACTCACCGGCTGTCATGTCTTTTCCTGATTTATGCATTTATACCTATCATTTCCTGTTTTGAACTTTGTTTATACCACGGGCATGTGTAGTAGGTGTCATTTTGCAGTAGAATGTGCTTTACTTGTAGACTAGGCTTTAAACTCTTACTGTTGCTTGGCTGCACTAAAACCAGCTGGAAACAGCATTAAGACACGATGTCTTAACAACACTTAGCGCCGTGTTACATCTGTATCGTGTGTCATT
This sequence comes from Eutrigla gurnardus, assembly GCF_963514095.1. NCBI lineage: Eukaryota > Metazoa > Chordata > Actinopteri > Perciformes > Triglidae > Eutrigla > Eutrigla gurnardus. The sequence continues at coordinate 15,566,288 of NC_139931.1, read as the reverse complement.
CTCGCATTCGTGTCTGTTCACCTTTTTGCTGCATGCCTTTTTGATTTATGCCATCCCATTTTCTTTCTTTCTTACAGATTGTCAGATTCTTAAGTGGGCCAGTCTAGCTGGAGTCTGGACTGGATGCTGGGGGGGTCTCTTGTAATAATGACACGGAGACTTTCTATTTCCAGAAACAAAAATACACAACAAAAAAAAATCTCACACACAAAACGCACACAAACACCAAATGTGCTTTCATGTATATGCCACTAACACTGTTGGTTATAATATTCAGTTTAATCCTCATGGCAGCCATGTTGACCTGCGTTTATCATGTAATCGAGGGACACGCTTTCTTCTCACCATCTCCCTGAATCTGGCCTTTTGTTTGAACAGCACATCACACTAGCTAGGATGGGATTTTAAATGCATTCGAGTTCCCTGACTTGTATTTATTTTCTGTTATGCATCTGAGTTGGATTAGATAATGTTGCCAGATATAACAAAAAATATATAAAGCTGCATATTTTTATTATCTAGAGATATTTATGAGAAGTTTTGTATGTTACATCCCCCGTTGAGCTGGTTGTGAAGGTGGCTGTCTTGATTGTACATATTTTTATCATGTACAGTGGTTGTAAGATATGTCTAACTCTGTGATTGAATGTTTTAAATAATTATGAAACAAATCATTTTTAGATGGTATTTTATGAAACTAAAATGTCCCACAAAGAGTGAGGAGTCGTGAGCTCGCCCTGTTCCTCGCTTCACAAAGTAACCTCAGTTTGTAGTCGCGGAAGGTTTCCTTCAGTCACCAAGGCATTCCCGGGTAAATGACACCAACATGGCTGCAGGATCCTCCGCCGACCCCTTTGCGTCCTCTTGTGTCTGTCTGTCGAGATGTCGCCACCATGAACAAAAATGCGAAGGGCTCTCAACTTTCCCCCCCTCCCCCCCTCTCTCCGCATCCTGTAGGTCCCATAACAACAAGCTACAGTGTTCGTCAGCCTCTTAGAGAGCATCGCACATTGCTCAAACAAAATGCACTTGCCAAGAATATGGCTTTTCTGAACAGTAACTCTGTGACGGACTCTGCCTCATCCTGTGTTTGGGATCCGCTCCTGGTGACCGTCGGTGCAACCAGCACTGCTGCTTTCACAGAGCTGTTCAGTCAGAGCTGCCCACTCGCAGCTCTAAGGGACCTTTTTGGACCTGCCTTCATCAGTGGGACTGTACTGAGGACCGTGAGCAACTGAGGCATTTCAGAAGAAAGTTTACCTCGGAGAAAAGACTCTTTAAGGAGCTCTCATATTTCCATGTTTATTTTTGTTTCGTTTTTTTATTTTTTTTATCTCAGTGTTTTTCTTTTGTTTTTCTTTCTTGTTAAAACCCCTCCTCAGACCACCCTTGTGGTCATCGTGTCCAATGAGAAATAGGAAATTCAATACTGATGTACAACGGCTGAGTTTTACTGAGCCTAACGTGTCATGAGTTTTGTGTCTAAATTGGGATGTCACAGTGGAACAAGGTTTTTTTTTTTGTTTTGTTTTCCTCTCCCGTTTCCACGTATTGTTTAGTCTGAAGTGGCATGAAAGAGTTGTACTGAATATCTGGACATCAGTAGACTGCTTGGTTGACCTACTGAAAGGACAGTAATAAGCTATCGTAAACAGCTCTGCAGTAGTGACTGATCGAGAAGGATGAAACAACGTATTTGAAGGCTCCTGCCCTGTTTGTAAAAAAAAAACCTTTAAAAAAACTGTCAGATTTTGACTTGATTTCTTTTTCTTTTCTTTTTTTTGTATTACATCTGAAGAAATATTGATGTATATGGAACTTAATAAAAACAAAAAGACTGATATCTTCCTCGTGTGTTTGTGGCAGACTGACATGTGGTGTGTGGGAGTGTTGACGTCTGTGTTTGTGCTTAGGAATCGCATTATAAAGCAGGGACCGAATGATATATTAAGTTAATTAGAATAACGGATAAAGAGCTGGCAAAGAGTTGGGTTTGCTAAGTCTTAAGTCTGTCATGCATATTATCTTATCCTGCATGTTAATTGAAAAACGTCTGATATGGTCGACAGTATGACATTTCTCTATCCCCAAAGGAAGTTGAAAGATGGTTTAGTATGAGCTGATACAGATACAACCCTGTATTCAGAGAGATAAAGGTATTTGCTCATATAAGTTTGACAAAATGGCCACGACAGAGACATGTCTTCTTCTCTTTAACTCGGGACTTTTGTTTCACGGAAGATTTGAAACACGACGCGGTTTATAGGAATTCGTGTCACTCTGTACGGAATGTACCGATCCAGGAACAGTTTATCCCTCCTAAGCGTTCAATGGAAATAACTAGAGATATCAAAGAAAACCGACCCAGAGTCAGATTTTTAAGCAGGTTATCCACGAGCAAGGAAATATCGCGATAGTAGGGCGCGGTGACGACATTTCCTGCTTGCGCGGTGATTTCTTTTAAATGGGCCAATGAACGGCGGCGGCCGAATGCTTCTGCTCGAACGGCCCAATCAGGAGGCTTTGTTGCGGGAATTTAAAGGTCTGTGCGGCACTTTTTGTGTAGTACAACTCTTTGAGGATCAGGTAAGCGCGTGTCAACTACTTTCGCCGTTTTATTTAACGAAATGTACTTTTGTATTCGAAAAAAATACATTTTATCCACTGTTGTGTTGTGTTGTGACGTGCTAACGATACGCCCGACACCAGCGAGCTGTCAGTCGGCCTGTTTTAAATGTCAAACCGACGGTTTGACATTCAGCTCGCGGTAGGCAGTTCAAATTCGCACCGGCTAACTTTTCTTCAATTGTGTTTGCAGGAATAACTCCACTTAAAAACGTATTTCTCACCGTTGCTACGTCTCCTTGTCGCTTGGGAAAATGTCTGAGAGCGTTGAACGTCTCAACCAGTTCAAGAACAAAGGCAAAGACGCCAATGTGAGTACTCGCATTAAGTTAGCGTATTAGCATCGCTGTCCACGAGTTGCAGTTTTTTTTATTAATGTGACGTCGTTTGAAATGAACGCAGGAACTTCGACGCAGGAGAGTGGAGGTGAACGTGGAGCTCCGCAAGGCGAAGAAAGATGATCAGATGTTCAAAAGGAGAAATGTGGCCGCGTTTCCTGACGAGGCCACTTCTCCTCTCCAGGAAAGAACCCAGAACTGCCAGGTATGCCGCCTTTCTTTTTCTTTTCTTTTCTTTTTTTTTTTTTTTACATTTTAATCTTATTTAAATCCAGGAAATGTTTAGTCCTTGCTCAATCTGGCGTCGCACAAATTAAATGTTTTTAATGTAAAAGGAATGACTACTTGTACAAATGACTATTCAGCTCTCTCCACATTAATGCACTATAAAATAATTGCTGTTGTGTGACTATGCAGGCTGCCAGACCGTGGACAGTTGAAGAGATTCTCAGGGGACTGAACAGTGGTGGTGGTGTCGAGTCCCAGCTCCAGGCCACACAGGCTGCAAGGTCAGAATGCCCCCGTTTTACAGATGTCAATCTGCACGTCTACTTATTGCCATGGCAACTCACTAATTCTACTGTGCTGTCCTGACTGCAGGAAGCTCCTGTCCCGTGACAAGAATCCTCCCATCAACCAGATGATCGCTGCTGGCCTCATCCCCAAGTTCGTCTCCTTCCTGGGGCTGGTGGACTGTCCTCCGATCCAGTTTGAGGCATCCTGGGCTCTGACCAACATCGCCTCTGGGACATGTGACCAGACTGCTGCAGTTGTTGAGGGCGGGGCCATTCCTGCCTTCATTGGCCTGGTCACGTCCCCCCATCAGCACATCAGCGAGCAAGCAGTCTGGGCCCTTGGAAACATTGCTGGTAAGTAGCAGAATGATTTATATGTTTTAGCTCTCATGCCTGTCTGGTTGGAAGTAATGTTGTGTATTTATCTTTTTGTTTGTTTTTTTTAGGCGATGGGTCAGCTCTTAGAGACCGGGTCATCAAGCATGGAGCTGTGGCCCCTTTGCTCAGTCTGCTGGCTGTCCCTGACCTCTCTTCATTGAACGTAAGCTTCTTCTTTCTTTGTTTTTTGTGTATAAATTCAAATTTCTTATTTTTACCCACTAGGGAGTGCTCTTACTCAACCAAAAGGCTGCTTTGTACCAAACTAACCCTGCCCTTCTCTTATACTGTATTTCTCTGCAGATTGGCTACCTGAAAAATATTACATGGACAGTGTCTAACCTCTGCCGCAACAAGAACCCCTCCCCCCCTATGGGTACGATCCAACAGCTCCTACCTGCTCTGATTCGTCTACTGCACCATGACGACCTGGAGGTGTTGGCCGATGCGTGTTGGGCTGTTTCATACCTGACGGACGGCGCCAATGACCGCATTGAGGTTATTGTCCAGACCGGCTTGATTCCCCGCCTGGTGAAGCTGCTTGGCTTTGAAGACCTCACTGTTGTTGTATGTATAATCTTTTTATTGTTATTACATCAGAACTGTAACTGTTGGATCTTTTTGTAAAGCTGATGTCCTCAGATTGTAAATAACCCCTTCCACCCTTCCCTCAGACCCCAGCGCTGCGTGCCATCGGCAATATTGTGACCGGTACAGATGAGCAGACTCAAGCGGTGCTGAATGCCGGGGTCCTGGCCATGTTCTCCCGGTTGCTGTCTCACAAAAAAGCCAACATTCAGAAGGAGTCAGCCTGGACTCTGTCAAACATCACAGCAGGGAAGGACGGCCAAATCCAGGAGGTCATCGATGCAGGCCTCATTCCGTACTTGGTCGACACACTTGTGCGGGTACGGTTTCTGCTCTACAACACAGATGCCCACAAATCTTTTCTCATTGTTCAGGTCTTGTCAATGTGGTTTAATATGTCCTTCTCTTTTCTATGCAGGGTGACTACAAAACTCAGAAGGAGGCTGTGTGGGCTGTAACAAACTTCACCAGTGGGGGCACTGTTGAGCAGCTGGTATACCTCGTTCAGGCCAATGTGCTCGAGCCACTTCTGGATCTACTCTCTTCTAAGGACAGCAAAACTGTCCTCGTCATCTTGGATGCCATCACCAATATCTTCATGGTGAGTGCATGTTCATGGAGAAATGGATTTGTGCGTTATCACTTTTGCCGGCTCTGATTAATCTGATATGCATCATTGGAGGTGATGAGATGGCTGTGAAATTCTTTTGCTGATGTGTTTTCTACCAGGCCGGAGATAAAATTGGGGAGTCGGACAAGTTGAGTCTAATGGTTGAAGAATGCGGCGGACTGGACAAGATTGAGGCTCTGCAGTCTCACGAGAATGAGATGATCTACAAAGCATCACTCAATCTGATTGAGAAATACTTCTCTGATGAGGTAAGTCGCATAAAAGTGTTTGAACTGATTTTTAAACTAGAGGTTTCATGCCCCTGAGTGGTCTTAATGTTTTTTATATATATTTCTGATTTTCTTTTGACAGGATGAGGAGGTACAGTCTGTAGTCCCAGAAGCAACTGGTGACGGATATGCTTTCCAGATCAATGAAAACCAGAGCACTTTCAATTTCTAAATGACTCTCTACTCAACCTCTACCCATCTTTACTGTCTACTCAACCTCTACTCCTCTTTACTGTCTTCTCATCGTTACCGTCTGTCTTTTGTTCATGTTATTGTGAAGTTCTTTTGTATGTAGTGTACATACTGTTTTAATATGTAAAAATAAAACATGACTGTAAATAAAGTTGTGGGATCATGTGTGGTGTTTTGATGTTTGTATATATCCAGTTTATACCCAGGGGGCAAAATCCCAGTTTTTTGAAAAACGGACACGGAGCGTTGTAAAAGGTTTGACACCAGAAATGATATCTAGGAACTTCAAGGATTAAAACCTGGGTGGACAACCCGGTCAACTAGCTGCTGGAAAGCTACAGGGGGGCCAAAACCCCTTTCTTGGGTCATTTTGCTGGCGAAATGATGTAAATGCAAATATTTAGGTACTACAATCGCATAAATAGTCATACAACTATAACATTTGGCAGAGAGTATCTTGACACATAGGGGGAGGCATGAAAAAAAGATTCTGGGGTTTGTTGCAACTCCATTTTAAGATATCACCCTCAACATCCCAAAAAAGACAAAAAAAAAGTACTGTTCGCCTGACAAATTCTCATGAAAATTATTATTTTTCAGCACTTTATGGAGAATATCTATGCCTAACATGTATATAGAAAATTTCCTTAATTCATAAGCTTCCATTTGAGTCCAAGATAGCCTTTCTATCTCAAAAGCCCCACTTGCTGTGGCCAATGGTCTTCTCTATCTATCTGTTCACTTTGGGGAGACCAGAAATAGAATGGTTTCTGATCATGCCAGTTAACATGTAGTTTTTCACAATAGGTGTTGCATTGTTTGGAGACAGCCTGTAGCTTTCCAGTAGCTAGTAGAAAGGCTATCTTGGACTCAAATGGAAGCTTATGAATTAAGGAAATTTTCTATATACATGTTAGGCATAGATATTCTCCATAAAGTGCTGAAAAATAATAATTTTCATGAGAATTTGTCAGGCGAACAGTACTTTTTTTTGTGTCTTTTTTGGGATGTTGAGGGTGATATCTTAAAATCGAGTTGCAACAAACCCCAGAATCTTTTTTTCATGCCTCCCTCTATGTGTCAAGATACTCTCTGCCAAATTGTATAGTTGTATGACTATTTATGCCATTGTAGTACCTAAATATTTGCATTTACATCATTTCGCCAGCAAAATGACCCAAGAAAGGGGTTTTGGCCCCCTGTAGCTTTCCAGCAACTAGTTGACCGGGTTGTCCACCCAGGTTTTAATCCTTGAAGTTCCTCGATATCATTTCTGGTGTCAAACCTTTTACAACGCTCCGTGTCGTTTTTTTTGCTTTGCCCCCTGGGTATTATTCACTGTGTTCATTTGGTCTATGGATATTCACAAAAAATAACTAATGGCGCATTTACAGTATAGCATATCTATGACACGTCTTGACATTTATCTGTGACAGCGATTCAATCATGTGATGTCACATGCTATATCCATATTTTTATACACAGGGTTGATGGAAATAAGAGGCACTCTGCACTTTTTCCTTACATTGCTGCCCCCTTGCCAGAGTTTCTATGACCTGATGCTCCAGGATTGGCCGTAATGTGCTGGTCCATTTGTGTGCTGACCTTCCTGAGTCTAGGCACCTTACTGGAGCTCATTCGCACCACAATCTGGTTCAAAACTACTAAATAAACAGATGTGAACCAGCAGGTGCCATCTTGGATTTGATCCTGTATAACCCCTTCTCAGCTGGCCACCTCATTGATTACATCCACAGTTTATACTAGTGAATGCATTACAGGACTGTTGTACAAAAATGTTTAAAGAATAGTTTGACTTTATGTTTTTCTCTTTAACAGTTGACATTGTTTAGATGGAAGGTATCATTATTGGCATAATAGCATGTATTTCTCACTTTCAAAAAAAATAAATAAATAAAGAGCTCTCTACTGTGACAAATGGCAGGTTATGTTATTGTAGTCAAAAGGGTGCCACACTAGGGATGGCACGATATAAGATTGTATCACTGATAGTGATTATTTCCTTTTAAAACACTAAAATAATCATGAATATTGTCACAAAATGCTTGAAAATGCTGTCTAGCTTATTATCATGATATGTACCTGTAAACCTGGAAATACAGCCTAATTGTTAAGTATTTGTAATAAAATACATGCAACGTTGCCATTTGTTAATTGTATTTGTATCATTTATTTATGCAAGATTTAAGACAAAAGATTGTGGCAACCCTGCTGTAAAAAGTAATGTCATACATAAACACAGGTAGCTGTTTATACTTGTACCATCAGAGTTATAAGCGGGACCCGTGTGTGACTCACAGCGAGGCGCCACATGTGAGAGAAATGCCCCCCCTTCCCTCCCCCCTCCCTCCCTCCACACACACACCCCAGGGTGCGTTGTCGTCAGCGGTCTGCTGTCCCGGCAGCCTCCTGAAGCGGATCCACACGGCGGAGGGCTCGGCAGTTCAACTCCCGACGAGCGCAGAGGAGGTCTCGGTCCCAGCAGCGAGGTGGAGACTGAACCGAAGATGTGAAGACGAACAGCGCCGCGTCTCCTCACCAGCTCCTTTAACAACAGACATTTCTAGTCAACGCACTTTGCAGCGATATTTTCTTTCTTTTCTTTTTAATTAAAAAAAAAATGTTTTTTTAGCATTTGTGAGCGATCGCTATGGCAGTTCAGTTCACATCCGGGCCACAATGCCTTGACTCCATTATTGTCTAAAAACTGGCGGAGAGGTTGATAAACCTTGTTCAATTTTTTATTTATTTTTTTACACTTATAACGACACACATTTTTATAACGTGCAGTGAAGGCTGGGAGCGAGAGGAGATGTCTAACCAAGGAGTCCGGCGGAACGGCCCCGTGAAGCTGCGATTAACAGGTAGCTAGCAACGCTTTTAAATCCCCAACTATATTACCCCGCACACTAGCTAGAAGGGCTCTGTGTATTTGCTGGACGGGGAACAGCTCCCATGGGCCGTGGAGTTGGCTTACCGCCGGGTCGTTCTCCCGTGATTTCCACGGGTTTGTTAACGGCTACAGTGCATTTGAAATATTGCCGGTTTTTACATTGTTAGCTCACATATAAAAACAGGCTTAGCGGACCGTCAGACATGGCTGGATGTGGATATTGTTGTTCTTGGAAATAGTCTGAACCCTGTGGTTGTCGCCAGTAACCAGCAGCAGCCATAACACGGGTCCCGGAGTACCGTGGCTCTAAGTGGGGCTGCTCCGGCACTGGGGTGGCCGACGTGTGGGGCTGATGTGTGTTTATTTAACCTGTAGATGTACGAGTCTGCAATGTAAGAGTGTTGCCCGACTATCACACTGTTACTGACAGACTGGGCTCACTCAAAGTTGGCTAGCCGACGTTAGCCTAGCCAGACAGCCTGCCAGCTTGCTATAATCAAGTCTCTGTGCCAGACGAGCCAGACGAGCCTCTGTTGAGATGACGGGCAGCTCTACAGGTCACAAGTCTGCAACTGCCACCGAGCAGCGGACAGTGTCCCATAACTGCCTGCGGACAGGCAGACGGACGGGCAGCTGCCTCCTCTGATTGTCATTGTGGTCAAAACAGGTCACAGTTGTATTCCTGCATCCTTTCTATGAAGCAGTTCTACTCTGAGCTCAGCCTCAAACCAATGAGCAGGTCACTTTTACAGCATGATCCACTCTTCTTCAACCCCCCCCTTCAGCTGTTTGGTTTGTTCCTTTTCAACACAAACAGCAGAGACGGTTTACAGGAGCACACACTGTTTTGACTGGGAGAAGAGGCCCACAGCTGCCTTTTCTGATGTACGTCCAGGGTCTGACCTGAATCGCATTACGCGATGGCGTTTCCCATCAGGGATGGCCAGAGTAAATATTTAAGCTGGTGTTGTTTCCGATGGGAATGAGTGCAGACGACAAGGAGCGATCGGAATGATGGCAAAGCACATTTTCTAGTTGTCTGAAGTCATTCAGTTCAACACAGAACGAGAAGAGAAACTTCTAAAACAACCTATAGAGTAATACACATGATATACAGGCATATGTACAGTATACAATGCACAACTTTCTAGTGGAGATGTAGACTGTGTTAGCAGGTTTGTCGCTGCAGCTTGAGGGACCGTGGTGGTCTCGTGGTGGAATGCTGAGAATGTGAGTCCACGCTGTGACAAACGGCGAGAGCAGGACCTCGCAGACCGCTTCACCTCGTGAAGCCCAGCGGCGAGACACACCCCTCCAGACTGAACTCCATCCCTCTTCAAGAACAGTATCGTCACTTTTTTTCTTCTTCTCAGTCTGCATAGCTTTGAGTGGAATTTTTTTTTTCCAGTACCACTACCAATCACTCCTCAGGGCATATTTCTTTGTGAATTATGTAATATTGCCGTCCACATGGTGTGCTCTGTCCCATAGCTGAGCTCATATGCGTTCCCTTTCTGTTCCTCTCCAGCTTGGAGAGCCTGTGTGGGACAGGAAGTGCTATAGGACGGCAGCCGTCTGGCGGCACAAGTGCTCACTTTTAGCGGAGAGGCTTCCCTGCGCACTGTCATTATGCATTTCTTTGTTTAGCACTGCACAGCTGTGTATACTAGGTTGATTAGACCGCTGTGTTGGGAGTAATGGGCCCAGAGAGTGTCATTGCGACATTGTAGCTGCATGTTGTCATCTGAAGTTGATTTTTTTGACACATAGCTGCAGACATATTTGTTTCCAGGCAGGTTGTGAATGATGACTTGCTGCATTTAAACAGGCCTGTAGCTGTTTGTGCTTTAGGCGTCTCTCCTTGCTGAGAACCCCCCCTGTCCATTTGAACCAGATGTTGCAGATGTTTGCCAGCTATTAAACTGGAAAAATATGGCAAAGCAAGCTGCTAAAACTAACACTTGGGGTGAGAATTGCCCCTTGACAACACGGGACATGTTTCCATTACACTTTGCAGCTGATCACTTCTAAATTGCGTGACGTACAAACATGGCTAATGGCATAACACGCATGATCCACCGGGTCATAAATTACATCACTGCGGCACGGCTCGTTGCTTTGTCTGATCATTCTTAAATTCCGATGTGCAGACATGGCGCGTGATGTAATTTGCACTGCTTTCCGCGCAACCTTGCGTTTGATGACACTCGTCTCGATGCCAAGTCACAGAGTTCCCACTAATATGATTGAGACTCGGCAGAATAGGGAACGCATTCCTCCATTCGATCCGGGAGTCACAAGCTGTCTACCACATCGACGTGAAATCAGCCTCCTAAAATTTAGCGAGAGGCATCGCCGCTCTGTTTTACTGTTTTCAATACATTTTCTGCCCAGAGGTACAACAGAGTACATTTCTGCTCTGATTCAGATTCGGGACGTTTATTGCCCCGTTTTTGTCTTAGCTGGGAGTTTACATGTGACTTGTTAAGCATATGGTTTGCTCATCTGAATTCTTTGGCGCGGCGCAGACCAGCGAAGAGAGCTATCTCAGTGGGATTCCCTAAAATTCTCCATTCGCATTCCCACCTCTTCCTCTCTGAGTCACTCCTGTTCTTTCCGACTGTGAGCCCCGTCCCCCCTCAGACCCAGGTCCAAAGCACATTTCACTCCCACCCATACTAACCGAGCTTCCTCCGCTCTCACTGATTCTTTTTCTGTCTGATGCGCTCTCTGTGTGGGTCGTTCTCTGCCTTTTCAGTTAATCAGCTGCCGTTGCAAATTAACAGGATTTGACGACGCTGTGCTGATTCTCCAAATAGGACGGCCTGCGCTATTATCTTTGAACACATAGTTGCAAATTGTCCCTTTTCATTTCCCTGGTGAGATAACTGGCAGTTGAATGGACGCAGATGCTGCTTTAGAATGAAACAGACTTATTTTGAAGACTCAACAAAGGCCCTGGGGTCTCACACTGGCCCACTGTGTGGCGTGGAGTGAAAGGCTGGGGTCTCTCCTCTTTTCTTAGTGCGAGTCCTCTCTCTTTCAATGCAGCTTGGTCTCACTGTAGTCTACAGATGGGGGTCTTTTGGATGTCGGGATATGAAGAAACCAGTACAGATGGGGCCGTGGAGGCACAGGACCTGATGATCAAGCTCGTTTTAATGTGGTCTGAGCCGGCTCTCGGTACATTTATGTGGTCTCAGTCAGAGCCATTTTACTGAGTGGTTGCATGGAAGTGATTTGGGATTCATCTGAGCGCTCAGACAGGATACATAGTAAATACACAGTGATTAGCTGCATGTGGTGAACTGTTGGCTCTGGTGGTCCATCGTGGATGTGCATTCTGAGCAAACATTTTCACGTTTTGCCTTAACAAGATGTGAAAGAAAACAAATACAATGGAGGCAAAAGGCCAGAGAAAAGAAACAAGCGGGTGGGGACGGGCTGGAGGAATCAAAGGGCCAGTGTAACGAGCAATTATTGCACATCATTTGTAAACATTTTCCTTCCCCCTGCTGAGAGCCTCCCATAATTTTAAATTGTTCCATCAATTAATTGACTGGCTGGGGTTTGGCTTTCCTGTTGGTTTAGCTGCTCTTCAAGGAGGATAAAGCCTTCTGCGGTTGCTCTGCCCTCAACCGCCGCCAGTGATGGTCCAGAGGAGACCAGATGTAGCAGGGGGAGAGAGAGTGGGCAGCTTCTTAGAGAGGAAGTGCTCCCCAGACCCAAACACTTGTCCAAACGTCACCCTTGACAGGTGGGGGAGCAGAACAGTCCAGAAAGCCCTTTTGTGGTTAATAATGAAGTGAAGGATTGCTATTTCTCAGCAGGACATTAGGCGTCTCGTTGTATCACTGCGTGGTTTACAGCTCTGTCCTGTCACTGCATTATAACAGCGCACCGTGAGTTTGATTAGCGAGTGTTTCCCGTGTGGTTTTGTTGGAGATGGACTCTTCCTGCTGAGGAGAGTATCAGCATGTCAGAGTGGCTGCTTTGTAACAGTGACAACAGATAATATTTTCTTGTATCCACACACATCCTGTTTCATTTGGAGCCTGAACGTACAGATGACCTACCATGCTCTCTGTTTAGACTGTCCTACAGCAGTGATTCCCACCCAGGGCTCCTTGTACACAGAGGGTATTTATACAGGATCTGTTACAAGTAAAAGTCCTGCATTCAAAATCTTGTTCAGTAAAAATATGTGTATAAAAAAGAAAATGTCCTTGAATACAATTAAAAGCCAAATGGGCTATGTAGGTCTTACAATATTCTATATTAAGATATCGTATTATTATTGAAGCAGTGACTTGTAAAATTCAATAGAGGTAATCTATACATTTCTATAATTCTAATTCTGTTCTTTTGGACAATGCATTGTATTTCATATACGCATTATAAAGAAAATGTAAAGTAAAAAGTGTAATATTTCCCTCTGAAATGTAGCGGTTAGAAGGTAGCATCAAAGTTGTACAGAGGTACAGTAGTATTTGAGTAAATGTACTTGGTTAAAACTGTGAAAGTGTACCTGAACGTTCCTCTTTTCTTTGTTTTTTTTGCATTTTAGTGTTTTTGTAGTCCGTATGCTGGAAGCCATGGACGATTACAGTTCATGAAGAATTTAAATTAGGCTGGTGCATTGAGTCAGGATGAGTCATATCACTTTACATCTCAGTTCAGGATCCCGACACCACATGGCATGCTTGCACTGGCCTCCTGTCGCCCTGTAGTCTTTGGCCTTGGAGAAGTGTTAATCCTCCTGGGTGGTTTGGGGAAAGACCTTCTTCAAAGGCCTGCTGTGGTGGTTAATGGGTCAAAACTGGATTAGCAGCGAGTGTGACGGACTCTTCTCCTATCATTCCTGCCTGGCTGTAGTCCACGGTGCCCCCCTCCCCCCCAATCCCATCCCAGACCCTCTATTTCTTGCCTATTTCCTAAACTAGTGCTCACTTTGAAGTTATAAACTCCACTTGAGGGTAGTTTTTTAATCAGAGACGGCTGCATGCATGTCCATATCCACCCCGTTTGACATTAGACGCCCTGAGTTTTCTGCAGACCATCTTTATTGAAGAGGAATATACACGTTATTCAGTCTGGCTTGTGTTACTGATTAGGACAGCCTTGTGGTATTATTGTCTGTCACTGTGGAAAAAGTGACTTGCGAGGATCATTAATGAATCGCGTTGACAGTCGAGTTCATTCAGACTGTAGGCCTAAAATGAAGAAAGCATAAATTCATGTGATAATGTCTACACTGCATATGTGAGACAGTGGCATGAAGCCTGTTGTGGCTCCAGATGGAGTCGCATACAGTCCGCTAAATGTCCTCAGCGTCTGTGACAATGGTAGTTTTTGGGTCATTGTCGTTTCAGGCCTTGTTGCATGTCAGTTTTTGCAGCTTTTATCACATGATGTGCATGGAAGAGCTCGGTTACACTCGGTCTACACAGTTGATCTGAACCTCGATTTGTTTATTTTTTATGGTGGCGCCTTGTTGACACGGATCTGACGAAGCGTGGCAAGGGAGAGCATATCAAAAGGGAGAACGCTCCTAAACCTGAAGAACTTTTGGTTCCTGAAAGAAATGGAGCAGCCCTCTGCCATCATGTGTTTATTGGGAAAGTTCATGCTGCAGAGGTGATGCATGCAATCTTCTGTCTCACCACATCTCTAAGTTTTTGCGTAGGTAAGAGAGAAACATGCGGTGGTCCACCATCACACCCAATGCTGGTGCGACAGAGCAATCTCCTTTTATTGTCATACTGGGCAATGTTGCAGTACTCTGGGATGTCAAGGTGGAGCAGTCTGCAGGAACTCTCCTATACTGTTCCACTTTTGATCTGGGATTCAAGCTTCAACATTAAACTTGTTCCCCTCTTCGTTTGTGTGTAGGGATGTCTGCGATTATTATCATCTCTCAGCAGTGTGCCCAGGTGAGATCGCAAGTTCACTCTGATAAATATCCACACATGCAAGCCCAGCTGTCTGATGAAGGAGCATAACCTGAGAATAATTCTTCAACATGCAGGCTCCGCTTTAAACCTAGATGGACACGGGTTGATACGATTAACTCTGACTAACCTCGAGCAGATGGGGGGGCTTGGGGGGGGGTCTCTCAAGTCTCCAGTGTTACCGGCTGGAGGGTGGGGAGTTGGCGCAAATGCCGCAAGACGCCAACAGCTGACTGAAGGCGTCTGTCCGTGCCTCGGGCCTGACGTTTGAGCCCCTTCAGTCCTCTTAGGAGACGGGATCAGAAGAGAGATGTTTATATTCACACCGGATCACCTTACCAGTGGCACCTCAGCCGAAGTTGGACAAATACACCGCAGGATTCCTGTGAGGTGTAAAAAAAAAAAAAAACGTGCACAGAGAAGCTAACGTGATATTTCAACACTGTGCTCTCTGCTCCCTCGCACTCTTGCACTAGAAGAATCCTAAATATGTGCAGAGCCCTCATAGGTAGTCCTTATCCATTGTCTCTGATGTGGAACTGTCTGGTTGGTAAGATCTGCGGTTTGATTCGCAGGATGTTCATTATCACACTAACCTTCAATGCAAAAGTGGGAGTGCCGAATGCCTGTTGATTCAGCTCCCGGGCAGATGCTCCAGAAGCTGTAGACAGTCATGTTGGGAATGTTCAGAGATGTAGCCTAATATTTACTCCTGCACAGCTTATTATTATAGGCTTAGCAAAATGATGTAGTCATTAACTGTCCAGGGCTTAAGGCTAGTGCATTTTTATGTTACCTTGGTTTTCCCCCGCCTGAATGAAATAATTGTTTTGGCTTTGGTTACATTAGAGAGAACTGAGCTCAGGCTTGTGGTGGTCACACGTAGCATTCTCCACACATCAACACGTTTTACTCAATCCGAAAGCTGTTTAAGCTCCACACTTTCACTTTTTAAAGCTTTTACATGTCGATACGACATTTGGGGAATACCAAAGGTTTGATAAGATTTGTCTAATCCCCATGTTCGAAACAACCTCAGCAGAAGTCTTAAAATATGCCTTTTATTTTGACAACCCGCGCCCAGAGAGATGATTTCATCAGAGCTTGGCTAAATTTGGGTCAGACACGATGACGAGACACGATGACGCATGTCCCGCAGACACGTGTCATCTAATTTAAACATGACTGAAGCACATGGTGAAAGCCGTTTATAGTGTGCACCTGCAAGCAGTTGCATTTGGTCATGGTTTTTGATCAAGGGAGGATGTACGTCTTGTGTATACCCGGACGCCAGTCAAGAACTTTAATAATCTGCAATTCTTTTGATAATCAGTACATTGTTTTTCAAACCATAAAAGTGAGATTCTCTGATTCCAGCTCATATGTGATCATTTGTCACATATCTTTGGATTACACACTTTTATGTGGATTTTAAGTCACTCGAAGTCGTCAATTTAATTTACTATTCTCAAGACATAGTAGAACATGTCTGTGCTTTTAGCTACGGTTACGACAGGATTACTATCTTGATTCTTAAAAGTCTGAGGGTCCTCTCAGTCCAACACATTCATTGGCAAGCACCACCATATAAAAGGAAAAATATGACTGGGTGGTAATGATGTAACACTGCTCCCAGATGAAGTTGTGAAATCGTTCCTAGAAACTAAAACTCCCCAGGTTTGGGAGGGGAAAAACCAAGTGGAGACGCAGAGCGGCATTTCTGGCATTTAAACGCAGCAGTGTGGTGGTCCTCGGCTTCTGTTAAACAGGTTGGTACGATCCAACCTCTCCTCTGCAGCTCGGCCCAGGCCTCCACTCCACTCTCCTCCATTACATCAGAGAGGGCAAAGCAGCCAAGAAGCTCGGAGAGCTGCGGAAAACAACTCGGGTCCCGGCCAGCAGTAGTGCAAGCTTGCAGAAGCCCAATGCTGCGCCGCGCTCTGATTCGCTCACTGTTTGGACTTCTCACTTAGCTGCAGCGCTGGAGGTACTGTGGAAGACTTAACTCGCCTGGATGACTCTCCGGTAGGAACGTTGTATCACACGGAGTGGAAAGAGAGGGTGATGTACTATGCAGGAGGAACAGGAATGCCACTAAAAATTGCCATTATGGCATGGTTTCCCACTATTTTTGAGCCCAAAATAGCCGGGGTGGACTCCTCTATTATGCAATTACTGTGGAGTGTATCACGGAGGGAAAAGGTGACGTGAGATGGATGAAATGTTCTCACAGTTAGCGTGATGCCAGCCACTTTCCTTTCACTGTGAATGTGTGTGGTGTGTTTCCCCATGTAGTCAAACAGGTTTTGCAGAGGAAGATTGCTTTTTTTTAACCATAGTTGGTGGATTTGCATCTTTGTGTCTGTGTTCAAACACTGGTTTGGTTCGAAAGCAATCTTGGTTTAACAATATTGTTTCCCACAGGAGTTTACTGTGGTGACGGTTCATTTGGTGAAACCAGTAACATGATTTCTTTCAGGTTTGAAAGTTATTATGTTTAAGGTATATATTATTTCCATCAAAGATTAATCTACTTATTCTTATAACATTTTAAACGTGGGTTTACCCAGAGCCCAAGATGACGTCTTCAGATGTCCAGTTTTGTTTGACCAACAGTCAAATAAACAAAAGTTTGTAATCATGGATGGATGGCTTATCAGCTATTTTAAAATAGAAGAAGCTGGTACGAGATACATTTAGTATTTAATCCTCAATAAAATGATTAATAACTAAGTAAAGGTGTTTGTTTGATGATTTTCAGCTAAAACTGCTAATGTCAAGTTAGCCAAATGTTTTAATGAAAGCAGATATTAAAATAAAAATGCAAAAATCTGTTTTTGTTTGCCCTTAAATTGAATCTGAAAACAAACTATCGGGCAGTTACCACCTCGCAGGTCTATGAGCGTCTCAGTGTGTTTCCCCAGATCTCTCATCCCTTCTCCAGCAGGTGTAGTGATGTATGATGATATATGGCGTCTCTGAGTCATGGTCATTTTTTTATGGAGAGAAGCTATGAGGGATATATGTCTTCTGTCTTTTCTTTCCTCTCAGTCCACTGTTTTAGTAATGCTTCTGGTCACAGTGATTTGGTGCTACAGATGTCCCCAGACGTCCTTTTACTCAACTGTGTAACAGGAGTCCTGGGAATCTACATTTTCTGTGTTTGCTTTGCGGTATTTAATGCACGTCACTGGGACTATGAGTTTCTTAATACGTTTCACTGCTGGTTTCCTGTCCACTCCTCAATTGTTGACAAGATTATTCTCTTTTCTCCTCGCACTCGGGGCACATGTGAAAGAGGGGATGAGTGCCTTTTTTCAAACCTGGAAAGTGGGGATCAAGCTATTTTCCCCCCTCTTTTTTTAGAAGTGTTCCGTTCTGTTTTCCTCTCGGTGTAAAAAAATAATGCACAAGGAGATTTTGTTACTCTTTTTCCTTTCTAATTTTATAAACCTTGGAAATTGCAGGTCTGTTAAGAGGTATTAGAATATTTTCCTGGCACTTAGTAGTTCCATGCTTACTCTGCCACCAATGACTCTAATATCTGTATTATGTGACCAGAAGGAGTCTTATCAGATTTGAATATTACATAAGTGGATTTGCTGCGATATAAAAACCTGCCAAAGCTGGGATATTTCCCAGTGTCTCCAAGTCAATTTGCCTTAACCACATTTCCACAGTTAGCCTGCACCTCGTGAAGACTTGGACTCTGAAATTCTACCCTGCTTCCTCACTCTATTCTGCCTGACTGCAGTTAAGGGCTAAAGTTAAGTGGTGTAGCCGGATCTTTAAAAAGTAACCCACTTTTGTCATGAATAGGGCAGCGCTGGATGTGAATGGGTCATGTGGTTGCCTCTGTGGCAAATGCATCGGACTACTCCATAAAGCTTTTTATTCGGGGGATATTCAAGGATCATTTATTGTCATTGTGTGCAACACAGGGTTGCACACCAAAATGCAGTTGTGGCCTCGTTCGTTTGTGCCACAACGCGACAAAACAAAATGGTAGTTTATTTAGGGGTGGTTTGTCTGGTATCTGCTATTTTGCTGCACTTCCCCTTGCTTACATCATCTCAGAATATAGACGTAGATGTTAAATCAATTGCAACATCCGTCTGTGTGGGATCCTCACAATGGGAGTCAGTTGCTCTGTCACCCACAGTGTTTCCCAGGGGACCAAGGCCCTCTTGAGGAACTCAGGAACTAAACCTACATTTTGTCTGGAGGGGCACTAAATTTAGTTCCTGAAGGAAATGGTTCCTCTTGTTAAAAAACAAAATTCTCTGCTCCCTGCCACTTTGAAATTGCTATTGGGGCAGATTTTGTATGGCTGGCCCTGATTGGTCAAACACAGCCCCCGGGGCAACTGCAACTATCGATATTAGGAGAATCTGCATGGTTCTTTAGATGCGGTCGGAAATGCAAACCAGGGTGTGGTAGAAGTTTAGGTCATCGGGCTCCATAGTTCCTGGGATTTTTGGTCAAAAAGCGTTTTTGGTCGGTCTGAGTCGTTAACTTTAAAATAAACTTGGGAATAATTGTGACAGGAAATGTCACGTCGTCCCATGCCTTACTACTACTCTTCAAGACCCAAGTTCCCAAGTCTTGCTTGCTACTTGCTGGTTTAAGTGAAGGGGGTTAGCCGCGACTATCCCTATCCAGCAACCCAATACAACAGCCTCCCTCCACTGCAACCACATTGACAGGAGCTCGCAAGAGTTCAAGACCAAACATTACCCAACATACTGTCATAGGAGATTGATTAGGAGAGGACTTTAGCAGGAGACGGTTAAAGAACAGGTTCACTAGCACGACCATCAGCACTTGTCAGTCACAATCTCCCCCCCCCCCTCCCTCCATTTAGGATTTAAGTCCCACAGAGTTTAGGGAGGAGTGGAGAGGGGAAAAGGAAGCCTTTTGTTTATAGAAGAACAATGCTACGCATGAGAGTGTGCAGTCCTGGGCCTGGAGTCAAAACAGGGCAGACAGACAGGCAGACAGGCAAAAGGAATGGTTGGGGCCTGGAAGACCAGGGGGGAGTAGCCCACTGTTCGCTGAAGATGTGTCAGACTGTCTGGCGGGCTGGGTCGGTGCACTGGACTGGAGGAACCAGGTGGACAGGAAGGGAGGTTCAGAACGGGGTCAACATGAGCTAGTGGGCCTGAAGAGATTTGTTTAGGTTCACATGGAGTTATGATTCCATGTAACGAGACGATCGCTTAATATTTTGAAACGCCTCCTCCTCTCCCCTCCTCCCTCTTATTAGGCTGTGTTTCCAGACAGTTTTGATGGTAATGTTGGAATATTATCAGGCGGTTGTCTCCGTTCCCACACCCCCGTTTCCTCCACCTCATAGGCTCCAGTGAAATGGTTAACCACAGAGCAACGGGCTACAAACCTTCTGTTCCCCAGGGCGCTCTCTTCTGTTCCCATGCTCCGTTGTGTTGCTGTGTGAACGCCACTCTTAACGCGGCTGTTCATGTCGTTTATGTGTACATGTTCAAAGCAGACCCCCGGTTCCATCTCATCTCGACCGGCGATTGCTACCATGGCGACGCCCCCTCCTCCCCCCGTCCCCTCGACGTCACGTGTCCTCCCTCCCCAGGTGTTTGGCTTGCGTCTGGTGGACTTCATTGATTCGCCTGCACAGTAGGGCTCTTTGTGCGCCAGCCTGTGAGAAACCGGGTCCGTCCTCTCCCCACAGGTGGAACTTTAACTTCACCCCAAGGTCTCCCTCTCTGCCGGCACAGCGCTGCTGTTGCCACTCGGAGGAATTTATTTTTTTTATTAAGAGGACAGGCCGGCAAAGGAACGGGGCTAAGCAAATCCGTGCTGATAATCAGTGGTGTGCGGTGTTTGTTTAGCTTTTCCCGCTGTCCTCTGGGAAGCAGACCTGTTTGGGCAGTAATGTGGAAAGCCATTATGTGACTAATAAGCTGCAGTCAGCCGAGCAGCACCCAGAGCACACACACGACACCCCTGCAGCCACCAGTTTATATTTCCACTTAGTCACTGACACGGTCGCCAAGTATTTGTTTCATCCAGTGGTGGTGTGTGAGGCTGTAGGTGGTTGTTGGATACAGCTGCATTTTTTAAACAATGTTCGTGTGTGTGTGAGTGTGAATGTAAGTGTGTGTGTGAGTGTATGTGTGTGTGTGTGTGTGTGTCTCTCTCTCAATAGGCTACATATCCCTTCTTCTGTGGTCTGATTAAACTAACAATACTCAGTAGAAGAGACGTGGGCCTTCAGCCTAAAAGGTTTTGGTCATTTATCAGATGGAGGGAATATTATACGAAGCCTGGTCCTGCTCAAACCTGGTGCTCCAATAAAGACTAGTTAAACTTATGCTAAGTGACACATTCAGTGGGTTTGTTATCAAAGGTCGGCGCCGGTCTAAAATGTGATTGTAAGTGGTCGGTGACTCTAATGCTGCTTTCTTTGTTTATTGTTCTTTCTTAAATGTCCATACCCGTCTCGGCGCTGCGGTGCGACCGGAATGAGAAACACAGGCGACACAGAGAAACCCTTCTCTCAGCTTTGCCCCGATACTTGCCGTCGCTATGGCGACGGAGGATTTTTTAGATGGGGCGGAGATGCACGGGATTATGTGATGCTTTTCCGGAGTGTTTCTTGTGTGTCCTTGTGACGGAGAAGGAGAAAGTTGGAAGCCAGCAGGAGGTTATGGATACAACGTGTCCTAATAAAACAAACTTATATTTCTACGAAATGCATCATATTCTAATTTCAAACTGTTTAAAAAATAAATGCCACTTATTTGATCATGTATATCCATGATAATGTGATGATTTTTTTATATTTTTATTGACAAAGCCATGAATTAGTTTAATATTAATAACAATTGTTATTAGATACAGAGCAACAGCACTGTCATCAATAAATGTGATAACTTCGCTTGTATTACTTTTCCCAACACCTCAGTCTTAGGTCCATATGAAATCTCGTATTTTTTTCCAAGTTCAGTTTTCTGTTTAAAATGTTCAGTATTCCTGGTGCTTTTGTTGGGAAACTCCAAAACCTGTTTGTGTGGAAAATCAGGGGTTAAAGTTGTCTGGTGTGATCATGTGGTCGTCTTCCACATGACTATGCGTCTGTACCGTTGATGCATAAAGAGAACCGGAGACGGCTTCAGAGGCAGCACCTCGTTCATTCCTGTGAAAGTTGCTCAGTGGCGCATGAAGCGAAAAAAAACTTTGACATTTTCAGATTAAACTAGCCGGATCTTCTGGCGATCTCCTGCGTCACTGGGGCAAGCACTGGCGTTTCCTTTAACCACAACTCGGGTTAAGTGTCGGACTCATTCACATGATCAGAAGAAGGGAAACATTAGTTACAACTTTAAAGACCTAGTGATTAAAATGAGGGCTATTCAAGTGTTCATATTGAGAAGTTGATTCACCTCAAACAAATATCCTTCTGCGTTAAAGACTCTTTCCCAATGTTATGTAAGGGGAAAGTATATCTTGGCCCAAAGGTATCATGTGACGGACCCACAAATTGTAATGTCGCCATTTGGCGGCTATCTAAAATTAGCGCTCTTCCTGGGGGCTGGCTTTGTGTGGTGGGAAATGCTGATATTCATAAAGGGCATCCACATTTTGGCGAGGCAACAACATTGAGAGAAACCACTTTTATATTACCCATTAATGATTAAAAAAACACACACTGTCAAAAATCCATAAGCTTCGCTGCTACAGCAGCTCATTTATTAGATTCTGACGAATATTGACGCATTTGTATTTAGTGAAATATTGTATTTGCGGAAAATGAGTTTGTGCTAAAGTGGTTTTATATTGCGCGCAGGATAATATCACCGCCACCACTCGTTTATGGATAGTGATGAATTCAGTCATTTCTTTTATAAATGTTAGGCTAGCTCGGCCGTTCTGAATTTGTCCCATCTAACCCCTCACCTCGTATTCACTCTGGCAACCCGCTACATAATTGGTTGCCACTCCCTGAGAACAGCGTTGTGTACAGTGTAGCCATGGAACAGAAATGATGTGATTCTAGCTGGCGTCTGAAACGAGCTTTTAATGTTTCTAGTTTTCCCATCATTTGTCTAATCTTAGGGCCATGTGTATGCGGCCATCACATTGTGGGGTTGACCGTGTGTGTGTGCTGACGTATGTGTCTCTCTTCCATTTTAATGTACGGGTCGAGAGAGAGTAATTATATTTGTCGGTGTGTGAGCATGAGCGAGGCGGTCCAGGGTGACCAATAAAACAACAGATTTACGATGCTGCCCTGTAGGTGCACGCTCGCCCACTTCCTTTTCTTTGGGAAGGCTTCTGTCAGCACGACCCCATTTCCCGTCACAGCATACATTTTGGGGCACTTCTGTGTGTTTGCGGGTAAAGAGGCCCCACCATTTCAATTATTGTCGTTATATAAAACGTTTGCGTTGTAACATCAACTTTATTGTATATTTGGACATTTAGCTACTGATGATGTATGTCTGCAGCCAAAATCTGAAATCTGCCCGTGCTGAACCCTTTCATAAGCTTAGATAGTATGTATAGTATTTTGGTTCCACTGAATTAATTTTTTTTCATCATCGGATCAAAAAAAATCCTGCTACTTCTTTCATCGTTTCCCTCGTTACTCTTTCCACTCTCCTGCCTTCTTGCCCTACATTTGGAGTCCCCTTGTTAATCCCCTTTTAGTTTATATATTTCATTTCTATCCAGAAGCGTCACAGTCGCAATCACCACATCATTAAAGGGACTTTTACGAGCTGGAGGTGTGTGAGGAATTCAGATTTACGCCCACAAAGGCAGAGGATTGTCAGAGACCCCAGAGATGCTCCATCAAACATAAATGAGGCCACTCTTTTTTACAGAGGATCCCAAAAACCCAGCCCACCCTTCATGTGGAAGATCTGAGAATGCCTGGTGTCCTCAACAATCGCAGCATCAATACCTCTCAGCCATAGAAACAGTCTTTTAATGAAGGGAGTAGCTAATTGTTCCTTTTGTGGACATGGGAACTGGTAGCTCTACGTCTTCTGGTAGATGTATTTACAGGGAGTTTAATCAAATCATTTAATTATGACTATTGGCTTTTCACCCCAACTTGGAGTGTGGCCATTCAACATAACTATAAACACTTTATTTCCAACGTGGCTGTCGAACACGTCTGACCAGCGAGGTCCGATGACAAGTAAAGTGACCCTTTAGTCCCTCGCTGCCACAACAAGCGTTGATAACCCGTTGATAGCCTGGAGGCTGCAACCTGTTTCCACTCATAGCACAGCTCCCATTCAAATTAAGCTACTCTTCTACAGCTGCACCAACAAAATCAAAAATAAAATGTGCTACATAAACTGTCCCGCAGCTCTACTGTACACAACTTTTAAATAAAGCACGTATGTCATCCTAGCGCTCTATAATGACCGTGTTTTGTGTGTAATGACAGCTGTATTGTGATGGTTGGAGTCCACTGCGTCCCGATGGCTGTCCTTGCACGCTCCTTATTGCAGACTCCTAATTGGCTTCCCTTCCACCATTGTCTCCCTGCGTGTACCATTCCAGCGGTTTTCTCCCCGTTTTCTGTTTTCAGCTGCAATCCGGCCCCTTGTATGTTTTCGCAAGAAGGCTGTGTTGGTATAATTGTAGTGTTGGCTTCCTGCTGTGTGGCTAGCTAAGGGCTGCTCTTACACACAGGAGGGTCTGCAGGTTTTGCCCAGCTTAGCTTAAAGCTGAGCTGGCCATTGTGTGGCCCACGCCATGTCTTGTGTTACTCTGCAGTTGGTCTCACTTTGTCTTTATTGTCCTTTCTTTGTTCTTGTCTGGACTTTGAAGGCAGGGGTTTGTTGCCACGACCTTACCTTGCTTTAGAGTAATCTTTCCCAGTGGTTCACTGTTCTTTCTCCTTGCCTCCTGTGGATTTATTGCATTGTGACTTCTAGACTAAGGAACATAGTGCTCAATGTTTTCCCCCTCTGGAAACACCATTAAATCACCGTTGCGCTCTTTCACATTATGTGCATGTTGTCGGCGGCGTGTGGGGAGAAGCATGATGGAAACACAAAGGCAACTGTCACCTGTTGCCTTCCTGCATCTTTTCACCTCCGCAAAGCGTGCACATGCATGTACACACACACACACACACACACACACACACACACAAACACACACACACACACACACACACACACACACACACACTCATTCATCTGTGCCTCTCTATAATTAATTAGATCAGAGGAGATGGAGTAGGGAACTAGCTGTCCCAGAGGAAGTGTGTGTGTGTGTGTGTATATGTGGGCGTGCGTGCGTGTGTGCGTGCGTGCGTGCGCACGGGCACACTCGTCTGTGTGTTCAGGAAGAGCGCGGCTGAAAGCGATGCATACCAGATGTTTTAGAAATGAGGTGGGTTTCACTGGAACGTAACACATTCCCAGGGATGTTTGCGGAAAGAAATTCTTCCTCATCTGGGAGCATGTTCTGCAGGGGGGGGGGGGTATAAATTTAAGTTAACTCGTCCCGTTTTTCCTCCCGCTTGTCTTCCTTAGTGGGTTTCTAATCATTAAACTAACAATTGTGTGTGTCTTGTGCATCTGTAAACACCATTTCTACGTTGATGTTGGTGAAGCTGGTGATTTGTGTATTTAATCTTGTCGACATGGCACCCAGAAAGTACGTCCTCCTCCCTCTGTTTCCTGGTGGGCAAGATTGTTTCAGCTCAGACATAAAGTGATCCAGGGTGATGTTTGACATTTGTGTGTGTGTGTGTGTGTGTGTGGATTGGCAGATTGAATGTCTTACGTTGCAGTCTGCCACTATGGGTGTGCCTTTGTCTATTTGTGTTAGCAAAGTAAAGTCTGAGCACTTTCACCTGCGACGAGGGGAGTGGGCAAGCCAGGCGGCCAGAGAAAAGGAAACAAAAAGCTAGGACTGCAACTGCCGGCTCTTTTGATCGTAGGTCATTCGGCACTAGGGATCATGGGACGATATAGGATTTTATCCAGCTCACTTACAAAAAAAGCATAATATTGCAAAACTTGCTTATTGATATTTTCATACACCACTACTTTAGAATAGGCAGGGGAAGATAAAGGTATAGATATTTGCTATAGATATTTGTAAATTTTGATTTTTATCAATGAACTGTCTTGTCCTTGCATCGCTAACCTCTTCAAATTGTTCCCAATGTGCATGAGTCTCACACAAGTCAAAGGAAAGCAGCGAGCCGTCCCGTCATACATGCTTGAAAAATGACGGAATGATTAATTGATTATCAAAATAGGTACCACTTATATTTCTGTCAGCTGATCTACAACCAGCCCTGTAGCTGGACCCGACGCCCATGGAAGGTGTGAAATGGGCTCATGTGGCACCATGACGCCTGCTGTCACATTGCAGCTGTCGTCTTTAGACCAGTCTGCTTCGACATAAACAACACTGGGACTGTGTCTCATGGCCAATATTGGCTATTAGTGTTTGCAGTTATATCTGCGGATCGGTCGGGTCATACAAATAAACATTCTGATTAATAGCGGATGGGTTGCTGGCTCCACAGCAGACAGACGCTGTGCACGAGGAACAGCAGCATCACTGCAATGATTATTTAAAACAAATGCATCAATAGCCCACAAAGCATAAATCAAAAAGCAACATAGCTACAGGGACTAGTAGAGGGGGAGTGAAATGTGGGTGCGGCTCTCTAAATCTCGGGAAATAATTAATTCAGGTGGGTGGATGATTTATGCATACATGAGGATTCGGATGATGTTGGAGCCAATCTGCTCAACACTATTGTGTATGGATGCAGTTCATGGTAAATTAGTTTATTTTCTGAAACAGTGGAACAGTGTACTCTCAAAATATGTTATTTAATACACATTATGCAATTTTACATTTGACATTAAACACAACATACACACAGCCTAGTAAAGCTGAACAAGTACATTTAAACAAGATACGAATTATGAGCAGAAAAATAGAGGATGGATTATATCTTATCTCGGATACAGCAAATCAATATGCAGACCAGACCGGTTTCTGTTCCTCAGAAGAAAACCGAAGCTAAGACAAAACTGTATTTCCATGTCCCTGACTCATGGGCTGTAACTCCAGACACCCAGGTGGTGACTGAGCTTCCTCATCCATTCTCACATTCACAGAGGTGGAGGGTGTAAGTGGCTCTGCCTCGTCACCTCGGCAACCGCCTCCATGGCTCTCAGAGTCCATCAACAGGGTCGACCTCTGCTGCTGATATATATATATACATATATAAAAATAAAACCCTTATTTGCTGCTTGTGATTATAATGTTTATGTGAAATCAACACTATATTCTCCTCTTCTTTTTTTCAGTCCTCTGTGCTAAAAACCTGGTGAAGAAGGACTTCTTCCGTAAGTATCTGCCAATCACAGCTACTTATGATAAGCCTACGTTAAACTGTATATGTTTGTGGGTATATGATGCACACAGTGTGAAAACCTCTTGAGATTAAGAAACGTGGATCACGTTGAGCTGATAAAGTTTAGCTCCTGCCAGCCGTCAATGACACGCTGGGATCTACTTATTTCGCCATTTCAACAAAAGTGCTTGAAAGCAGGAGAGTGTTGTCTACATAGTTCTCTGTTACTGACGACTTCTCTGCAACCACTGCATTAAAACAGCCAGTTCATTTTCCCCACAGAGGACTTAAGAAGTCATGTGTGGGTGTCTTAAGTGTCGTGTGCGTGTTTTGGTGTGTTTGGGTCAGGCTGTCATGGTGAGCGAGCATGTAAAGGTCTTCTGCTCACTCAGGTGGTTTCTGTGGTGCCCATTCCTGCCATTCCAACGCTCACAAGCAAACATTCAGTTATGGAGCTGGAGAGCAGCACCGAAACCACAGGGGTGTGTGTCCTTATTTCAGAAGCAAATCCTTTACGTGCCTGTCTGATCTGACAGTATCTTGACGTGTTTGTGTCACTGATTCTGTGTTTAATAATGTAAAACACAGAAAAGCAAATGCCTTTAAACGATACTGCAGCCAACTCATACTGTATTTTACAAGCCATGGCCAGAGGCAATATGTTTTTATGTGCATTATGGTTAAACAGATTAGAATTTGGTGGTCAAAGGACACCGTGACCTCACAAAATATGTTTTTTCCAATAGCTCAAGAATTGATATGCTAATTATGACTAATGTCTAACAGGATAAAATTATGAAGTGGATGATATTTTTGACAGACGGACCCACGGAGGCATGCAACCACGAAAATTAAATAATCCCTTACCAAATTTAGTACCAATTGTTTTTGTTGTGTGACTAATCTGGTAATAAATTCAGCCATAGTCATGTGGTGTATTTGACACCAGACAAGCCTATTAAGAGCAACACAGGCCACAACAGTATGCTTGGCCTTTGGTTTCCATCAGTGGCAACCAAGTTTCTTTAACATGGGGAAAAAATATGTCAACGTACTTTCTTGAATTCAAAATGCATTTAAACAGCTGTAAACATAAAAATAATGTTATGAGTTATGAATTAAATGTATTTTCCTTCAAGGAAAAATAGGTCAAGATTACTTGATTGTTTTTGCAAGGAAACTATTAAGGAAGTAAACAATGAATCGTCTGTGAGTGCCGTCCCGTATCACATAACAGTGTTGTTGACTTCACAGCATCTGTGTCAGTTGTATTTATCACCATCTGCCATGTATCAAGCCGACGTCGCTGTGTGATGTCGTCATTTGTGTCTCGTTAAATGGTTTGATATCTGTTATTTACTCTCGGTGAACGTAGCTGAGCGTGGTGTCCTTCTGTCGTCCCTGCAGGCCTCCCTGATCCCTTTGCCAAGGTCGTGGTGGACGGTTCAGGCCAATGCCACTCTACAGACACTGTGAGGAACACACTTGACCCCAAGTGGAATCAACACTATGACCTGTGAGTCCAGACACTTTAACACATTCATTTTCTCACATCTGTTCTCAAACACCCTCCCCCTCCAACAAAAAAGAAAAAAAATCAGATTCCTTCTTGGTTTATGTGAATACCTCCCACCTTTCCTAAAGACTTAATCTGATTACAAACAGCAGTTTGAGGCCTTGCTCGGGCCATTACAATACCTCACGGTTTTAATGTCTTTTTGTTTTTAATTTAACCTCGATAAGTGAGCACACTGAGAAGTGGTAGGCTGTGTCATTAGCGGGACCTAAACAGTAACAGATGTAAACAGCCCTTGCATCTGGTCTCTCACTTATCTAGATATTATGTAATGACATAACCCTTCAGCAGCAGCAAAGAGTCTAAAAATGTTCCTTGGAGCGGTGTTTAGAGGAAAAGGAAGCCGTCTGCCATAGTATTTTCTTCCATTGACTGAAACACGTGCATGTCTTGTTGTACTCTGATTGCCTTTTCCCAAAGATGGTTCGTCCCGTGAAGTTAACCTGGAAAAAAAAAAAACGTAGACGGAGCGCGTGAGTGAAAATGTGAGAGTGAAAGTTTCCAGTATTCGCCCCGGTGTTTATCCAACCGCCATGCGTAGCCAGCAGCGAGAGGAAGCACATGTCTCCGTTTGTTTGGTTGCCGGGGATACAGGACCCTCTCTCTCTACATGGCTGTTAAATTAGCTGCTCGTGTCACATTTGACAAGAGGGGGGAAAAAATCACGCGTGTGTGTGTCTGTGTGTGTCTGTGTGTGACTGTGTGTGACTGTGTGTGACTGTGTGTGACTGTGTGTGTGTGTGTGCGCTCACCTTTAAAGATGGATCGATGGAGAGGAGAGCTCAGACTTGTGGCTCACTAGAGCTTCTCCACGCTAATTTGTCTCAAGAGGCTGCAGAAGTAGCTGTCTGGAGTTAAAACGCAGGCCAGCGATGAGTTCAACGTCAGTGTTACCCCCCTCTTCTATCTGTAGTGTTTATTGTCATGGCCGACAGAAGGACTCTCAGGTGTTGTGTTTTAATTGAGCAGGCTACAAAGCCGTCTGGCTGGCTCCCACTTATTACAATAGGACCTGTAACACCTGGTGTTCTGTCGACAGCCTAAAGCTGTTGGCAGTGTGGTTTTCTTTTCCCATTTTTTTTGGTATGTGATCATTTGAGAGTGTAGAAAAATGGTGCGTGTGTGTGTGTGTGTGTGTGTGTGTGTCTGTCCAGGGTTTCCTTGATCACAGCCAGCACTGGCCGTGAACTGTGACCCCTTCAGCAACTGTTTGAGGATGTGGCGGACACGCCAAGGATAGAAGACGGTCTATCTGGCCGTCACACTCATTCGGCCCCGCACCAAGCGTGTCAAACAGG
Source organism: Eutrigla gurnardus (assembly GCF_963514095.1). Lineage (NCBI taxonomy): Eukaryota > Metazoa > Chordata > Actinopteri > Perciformes > Triglidae > Eutrigla > Eutrigla gurnardus. The sequence goes on along the minus strand of NC_139931.1, from coordinate 15,536,628 downwards.
CGATCGCTAACAACTACAGGATATGGTTGAAGTAAAGGAAGCATTAGCATAACAACCTCTCTGTTGTCAGTTTGGGCACAGGGCTTTAATCTAATGACGTTTTTAGAGGACCTTCATTTTGATACTGAGGGTCCCTTCAGTGTGCACTCAATCACATTTGGGTTTATTAGGACATCATCAAATATGGCATTATTAAATGAAACCTCTGCAATGTTAAGTACCCAGTCTAGACTCATATTATTAGCACCCACGCGTCCGTCCATTTTCCTCCCACCATGCAAGCTGAATTGTTATGGAAGCGACCAGTTAAACCCTGTCCTCAGTGTTGCTACGTAGTAGAATTAGGGATCATAAGAGATCTGTCACTCAACTTGAGACCCCCAGAAGGTTCCAGCTCCAATGTTGCTATCAGGGCTTCCCTTTTGTTCTGTTTGTTTCTCAGACTTTACTGGTTTTTCTTTCACTTTGACCATATGTTCTTGGCAGTAACTTGCAGGGAAAAGCTCGTAAAAACAGTGCCAAAGATGCCTCTTGTATGAATACAGACGGCCAAATAAAAGGATGTATTTAGAAAGCACATCTGAGTCTTTAAATCGGCTGCTTTTTCCTTTTTATTGCAATTTTCCCATTGTCTCTTCTGCGGGGTGTGCGTGTGCATGTTATTGCCTATGACTGGTATTAAAAATCTTAGCCAGACTAATGAATTTTATTACGTGGAGGGTGATCCAGATGACTGGGGTTTGGTTATAATACTTCCCTCCCGTCACGTCTGTCTGACATCGCAGCTCTCTCTCACATCGCACCCCAGACAGGCATTTGGCATCGACTCAAAATGTCCAGACGTCTTACTCACAGCCCCATTGTTTCATATCCTTTTTGGTAAGCGGCATGATAATTACAGTGGGATGCAGTCCTGCGAACCGTACAGATGATTCGTTTTAGACTGAAGGGAGCCCACCCGAGCAGATGTGCCACAACAGGTTCACATGGTGAGAATTTATCACACCCCGGCCTTACCTCTCCTGGAGAAGGAGAGAGGAGCATGGAGGAAATAGACACAGGCAGTTTGGAAATGATCCGTCTGACTCATCTTATTCCCAACACATCAACCTGACCGTGTTCTTTACTTGCACGGCAAGCAAACAGTTGTTCCTAAGGTAACTAACATTGGTGTTTTTAGCCGTTTTAGCACTACGATGGCAGTGTTGCTCTGTCAGTGGGTCCGCTTTGGTCCCGACTTAAATATCTCAACAGCACTTTGACGGATTAGCATGTAATTGTATGCAGATAGTCATGGTCCCCAGAGGATGAAGCCCTCTGACTTAAGCAATCCCTTGACTTTTCCTCTAGCGCCACCATGAGGTTGATACATGGAAATAAAATAGGAGTAAACAGGCATTTCCATTCAAATCAACGTAGCCGGGATGGTCATTTTTATGTGTACCGTTGTAGCGGTCCACTCCATAGAAACTAAACCGACTTAGGCCAAGTTGCTGACTCACTCAGGTGCGATTTTGCAGTTGCGACTAAAGAAAAAGTGTCATAGTAACGTTATGAAGAGCAGAGAGCCAGATGAAATGAGTTTGATTCATCAACGCACTTTTGTCACAGCATAGGCTATATGCTATGGCATAGTGGAACTAACAAGATGGCTAGCTAAATAGCGGACTGATGGCTAGTTGGTGAGCTTGCTAATTCCACCATGCTTTAATGCTACACTAGTTACAGGAAATGAGCTGAACAGCTGGCTGGTGTGGGTTAGGAGGCCGGCCATTTATCTGCCCAGAGTATTTATTTTGTTGCTGCTGTTTGCATTCCTCCTGATGCAACTATTTAAAAAAATGCACTATTGTTTTTGTCTGTTTTTCTGTTGTTGTTGTTTTCTGCTGGGCTACAAATACATTTTGTTGATCTTTGAATCACTTCCCACCACTTTGGAGGAGGACACGCTACCTAGTTAACGAGCCGCCATCTGTCTCTGAAACTACGTCCGCTCTCTCCCCGTTCTCTCCGCTCCTGTCAACATGGCAACTAACAACAATCTCCATTTTCTTCTGTACCAGTCAAATGACCACTGAAAAATGTTGAATATCTGTTCTTCTCCTATTATTGGCTTGACATTTTTGTTTTGAGTTGCGTGTCTCAACAGCGGATGTAGTCTTGGTCTTATTTTTCATTCTGTAATTATTGATTGAGGACTTCCTCTTATTATGTAATGTTGTTTTCTCCACATTAGTTTCATGGCGCAAATATTGTGATCTTCTCAGCAGATGCAATGCCGTGTTGTTTACAGTTTAGATTCCAAACTTCTGCCGAACTGCTTCAAAATAGTTTACTCAGAGGCAAACAACCCTTGAATAACTTTATAAACCTGCATTTGACAGTGTGATTGATGACTGTTTATAGACAGTTATATTTTTATATTTTCAATTAAGCCACTTTAACAACGCTGGTCATTTGTGATTTTCATATAGTAAGGAGAAATTGACACAAACCGAAAGGGGCTCAAGAGCTGAATACTTGCTGTCGGCCTTATTTTGTCAAATTGGAATAAGCGTCAACATTTTTTACACCGTCTGACAGATTATTTTAGAGTTGCACCAGAGCTAAATGTCATGTCATCTCTCTAATGTATGTGTTGTCTCTCACGCCTCCTGATTTGTGGGCCGAGCCGCTGTGAATAAACGATCATCAGAGGATCACAGTGTTCCGTCTCGTATGCAGACGCTCAGGGTCAGATTTACACGTTCACATACACTGGCTGGAAAATCCCTCTTAGCCACCCCACCTTCCTCTTCCTCTTCCGTCCCCACGCTCCCGACTGTGAGTCTTAGAGTGTCATTGACAAGGCGACTCAGTGGAAGCCCCCGTGGCGGATGTGTCCCTCCCCTGCACTGCTGGGGACATCCGGAGTGAGACTCTTGTCAACACGTTCGCTGTCACATCTCCAAACGGCTTTAATTAGATGAGCAACTGTGTTTCACGGAATCTTTCAGTGAGTCTCATGGTGTCTGTGAGAGAGCCATTATTGAATATTAATCTCTCTTTCCCTTCTCTCAGGTACATCGGAAAATCTGATTCCATCACGATCAGCGTGTGGAATCACAAGAAGATTCACAAGAAGCAAGGGGCCGGGTTCCTGGGCTGTGTCCGCCTGCTGTCCAACGCTATCAACCGCCTTAAGGACACAGGCTGTAAGTGTCAGTATTACCCCATTTCTTATTATGATTTTAAATCTCTGAGCTTAATGGGACTTGACTGGACACTGGTGGAGAAAAAAAAGCCCAAATCCATAAGGATAAAGAAAAGATATCATTTATTTTGAACAGACAGTAGTGCAAGTGTCATAGACTGACACTGTTCTCATGCTGGCAACTATTTTCATTATAAACAGAAGGAACATTTCAAACACTTCTGTATTTCACTGTACAAACACGTTCCCAAAAGGTCAACAGGCTATAAAAGTGAAAGGCATCTCTTATGCTATGAAATTGGAAAACACAACCATAGAATAGTAAAAAAACTTGACAACTCTCTCTCCATAGCTGAGCGGTAACCTGCTTCTAGCTCTGGTCTTTCATTTACTCTCGCATTAGTGAGGCGAACTTATGCGTCAATCAGTGTGTGGCGCTACAATCAGCAGCTGTTGTTAAAAGCCAATGGAACTTGTGCTTGTGAGCTTTTTTTCTCCATTGTGTCCATCATTCAATCCAATATCTGTTCAGATAAAACTGCATGGTGCACCTTTAACTTTTAAATAGTCAATTGGTAAACGTTTGTGTCCTATGATATTTCCCTCCCTTTAGATTCTTATAAGCCAAAATATCTGGGAATGGGTAAAATCTTTTAATTTAAATTTTTTAAGTCAACAGACTCAAATTGGTTTGTTCTGCTTTATTCTAAAGATGTTGTTCTGTAGCCCTGTGTGATATTGTACAGATTGTTAAACCACTGTGGATGCAGTCAGCTGGTATGCTTCTTCTACTACTCATAATACTTGTTTATTTGTCGTCTACTTAACTCTGTTCAATGTTTCTCTAACTCCTGAATTATTATTTGCATTTATTCTTTCCCTAATGGTAAAACGAGGCCGTAATCAATCAAGCCAGCCTTATACCTGTAAAGTGATAAGAAGCAGAAGTTATTAATACCACGGTGCTGCTGTCAGGCCTCAACAGAGAGTAACTCCTTTTTAGTGTCCCGTCCCCCTCGATAGGTCTGACAGAGGCCAGGCCCGTGTGTGAGAGGGGTCACCACTCTGCCCCTGCCAGAACAGGAAGAGCCAATCAACATCACCCTGCAATTACAGTAAAAATGTCTCATGTCAGCCGCTAACTGGATAAATGAGATGGAGGCTTTAGTAAATGGCTCAAAGCAAAAGCAGTGCCAGACAGTTGTAGCTCCGACAAAGCGGTCTGGAGTGACTGGTACCTGCTCGCTGGGTCCACAGCCTCGTAGGCAGAGACGGGAAAGAATCCCACCACGCTTCCTAGAAGCCCCCCGAACTGTTGTTTTCCTGGAGCGACACGTGAAACCTAAACCTGGTGCCACAGCTGTGAGTGGTTTGTCTCTGCATTTCCTCTCTCTCCTGGCCTCCTCCTCACCCCTTCGTTTCCCCTTTAGTCTCCTCCATAGGCGCGCACACACACACACACACACACACACACAAAATGCCATTGTGACTAACCTCCCTCTATCTCCGTCTGCCGATCTAGACAACCGGTCATTTCAAGCAGACATACATAATTGTAGAGCTATTAAAATGTAAGCGTAGATTCGTTGTGTTGTGTGTGTTGTGGTCGCTCCCCCCCTGTGAGTATTTGTCATTCTTTTGTTTGTGTGTGTGTGTATGCATTTACCAGCGGTTTTGTCCCCTCGAAAGGCCGTAGAGAGGGCATCGGGTTGACTAAAACATTTGTGTATAATTGCAGAGTGCCTGAGTCTTTGTATCGCTACATTTAAATGCATTGTATGTATTTCAATGCGTCTCCAAGTGAGTGCACTTCTGCATCCATTTTACTGTCTGTGTGTGTTTTGTGTTTTCTCTGCGGCTGCTGACCTCCGGCCAGCCTTGTAACGGTTTGACCATTGCCTGTTTTGGTCCCTGTTTAGTCTAGACAGACATCCTGAGCTGATCTGCATGACACCCAGACAACAGAGAGCAGATAGTGGCATTTCTCATGTCTGCAGGCAACTCGGACATTTTTTTTTTTTCGTCTGTAATTTTTTTTTTTTCTTTCCGCCTGATCTCTCTCTTTTTCTCCCTCACTCTTAAATTCCACAGACTTTAAGAAGTTCAGACAAAGAGTTTCCAGACTTTGGCAGAAGTTCATGTCCATGCTAAGACTGAACGGAATAGTGCAGGCTTTGTACTGAAATTTGTCAAATGTTTGACCTCTGCATTTGAACTGAAGCCTGCTCTGTACTGATGCTCGGTGAGATTTTTACAGCCCGTGGCTGCTCCACAGACCAGACCATCTGTTCCAGGGCAAAGCCAAGCTGTGGTCTGCAGACAGAAGAATGAGAGACGGATAATGAGGGAGAGAGGAATTGAATCTGAGTGCTGTAAATGATACAGAGTAATGGGACTTGTCCAAGGAGGGGGAAAATGCATCCCAACACATGGTTGTTTACATGTAAACCTCTGACACTGATGAATCCTCTTTTTTTCTGCTCTTTTCTTTCATCTTCATTCTCATTTCCTGTGTGTCTCGTGCTCTCTCTCTCTCTCTCTCTCTCTCTCTCTCTCTCTCTCTCTCTCTCTCTATTCCTCCTCCTCCTCCTTCTTTCTGCCCTCTCCACAGACCAGAGACTAGACTTGAACAAGCTGAGTCCCAATGACAGTGACACAGTCAGAGGCCAGATAGTGGGTGAGTACAGATGTGGACACAAAAATGTATTTTGAAGCATAAATAAATGTGTGTGTGTGTGTGTGTGTGGGGTGGGGGGGGGGGGACTTTAATTAGAAAGTAAATAGAAGCTAGACAAAAACCTAAAATCGTTTCTGGGGTGTTTTCCTCTGGATGTCTTCTTCCCAATGAGGTCAGATGTGCAGCATGTTGTTGCATATTCAAGGAGGGTGGTATACCAGCCACTAATGGGCAGCATTTAGAGCTAAAGGAAACACGGTTTAAGCCAATGTTAACTATTTAAAAGTAATTTCAGTATTTTCTTAAAATCTTGTCATCTTTTATGCTTCGACAGTCCCGGTAGTAATCACAGAGCTTGCAATGAGCGTCCATGGATGGTGTTGTTCTGTGCACGCTGAGTCATAGTATATACCGTCTACATTATATATACTCTATTATATTATATTCTTCATATTAGATCAAGGAGTAGATTTCATAATACACCCTCCATGCAGCTTCCTTCAAGCAGACCCGCCAGGATACCACTGATAACCCATTCCTGTTACTCATAAAGATATATAGCTTGCACTGTAATCTGCTGTCTAGTAATAGTGTGTGCATCTGTCTGCCATGTGTTGCTGCAGTGAGCCTGCAGTCTAGGGACCGGATAGGCACAGGAGGCCCCGTGGTGGACTGCAGTCGACTGTTTGACAATGATCTCCCAGATGGGTGAGTGAGTTTGGGGGAAATCTCTTTATCATCTCAGGAGGAGTCCTGTGGCAGATCCTAAACCAAAAACGGTGCCTTCAAGTAATGTGATATTTACGTGTGGTGAGACAGAGCAGCGAGACAGAACACTCCGCGATGGTTGTGTGGCTGCTTAGCCATGTCCGCTCACTGCTGCGTCTGTGTATGTTTCTGCTTCCAGCTGGGAGGAGAGGAGGACAGCGTCTGGACGGATCCAGTACTTGAACCACATCACACGCACCACACAGTGGGAGAGGCCAACCAGGTGAGTACACTCTGCAGCCCACAGGAACTCAAACTCAGACCTCTTAAATCAAACGGCAGCAGGCTGATGGAAGACCGCATCTCTGACCCCAGTGCTCCCAAACTGGAGACGCTCCTCCTCCTCCAAAAAAATAAAAAGGTGTCAGACAAGACTCCAGACAGTGGTGTTTAATAATGTGGAAGAGCCAGGGAAGTCACGCAGCTGACGAGCGGAAGTAGAGGCATCTCATCTGTCTCCGTTTTATCATGTTTTTCTTGTAAGAAAATGGGCTACAACTGCATTTCTTTTGTGCAATACTGTGTTGCATAATGACAATAAATTATCCTTAAATCCTTTTTATCGGTTTAGCTTGCTTGATCTCAGGCAGTCTCAGTACTTTTGTTTTTGATGGTCTGTTTGTGTTTATACTTTCTCCTTTTCAATCCTGATTTATATGCTAACAGACTCTTTCTTAAGGCCTTTACACACCAGGGACAAGACACAAAAATGCCTGTGAATATTTCTCATGGAAACTATTCATCCCAGCGGCAATGTGAATTTGCATCAGTTGCAACACTTTTTCATTAAAAGTTACCAACAGGTATCCTATTGACTCAGAGCGGTGTCTGTGTCTGTGGTCTGAGGTAAACTGTTGTATACGCTACGCTACTCTAATTCTTTGAGTTTCCTTTTACCAAAATGTGTGAATTTGAGTTCTGCTGGTAAACTGTTGCGCAGTGTCTACGTCTAGGGCTTTTATTGTGTAAGTTAGGAATGTAAGGAGTGGATCTGGTCGTTGCAGCCTTTGTCAAGTTTGCAGGGAATAACAAAGTGTACATTATAGTGTTGAAGACTACGTTTTGAATATGCCATTCCACACAATGTGATTGGTTGATGCCTTTATATTGACGTTGCAAAAGCTCAGAACAATGAACCTTATTCTGAAATTAAAATGTCGTTTTTCGCTGTGCAATATTTGCATTCTGTGTTTTAAGTACTCGTGAAAAAAATACATTGTGAATGAATATATAAAACAATGCCCCCAGTGTGTAAGGGCCTTTACACTGAGTCTTTCCTGTTCCCTCTCAGGCCTGCATCAGAGTACTCCAGCCCTGGCCGGCCTCTCAGCTGCATCGTAGATGAGAACACGCCCGTCAGCACCAACGGCGCCACGCCAACCACAGTATTGCCGCCCATCGACGGGGACCAGCGGGTCCAGGAGAGACGGGTCCGCTCCCAGAGGCACCGCAACTACATGAGCAGAACCCACCTGCACACGCCCCCGGACCTCCCTGAGGGATATGGTTAGTGGGAAGCCAGCGCCACAGAGTGCATAGTATTTTATGTAGTGTGTATACTGTGTTTATGAATTACTGCTTATTATTGCTCAGCCCTTTAAATAATACTAGCAGTTATTCTTTGTGTAGTCATGGTGGTGCTGATGTAGGGCTATGAGTTCATCTTGCTGGGATGTGAGGGTGCACTATGCTATCAATACTGTATAGCTTAGCTTCTCCTAACTTGAGACTGATAAATATTTAACATTCTGATTGCACGAGAGTATGCTGGGGGTCATCTTCCGTGGAAGCCGTCTCTACTTCTTCATTGTAATGCTGTCATGTTAATTGCCTTGCTTCTGCCCTCCTCCCTGCTCAACACTGGGCTCAGTAAACCAGCTAATCTGTGTCCTCATTCAGTCCAGCGCCGCTCCGGTGACGCTGCAGCTCCGCACAAGGAGCCTGAAATACTGGCTCCATTTTAGACAATCTAATTGAATTGATCTGGTTATTAAAGGCTGGCGTCAGCCATTAATCCCCCCCCCCCCTCTGTTCCCCTTTTCTGTGCACAGTCAAACAATCCCACGCATTCATGTGAGAGCAAACGCACACAGCCCAAGGGAGTTTTGTTTATCCTCACAGTAAAATCTTCTGTAGGACTTTGGGCCGGAGCCATGGAGGCATATCACATCTTTGCTCTCAGTCCGTCAGATTAGGAGGCTCCTGGGCTCTCTTCACTTTTCTCTCTGTCTCTCTCTCACTCTCTCTCTCCATCACTGTCCTTACGTTCTTAATTTTTGGGCCAGTTTCTATAAAACCTGACACCTCTCCTCATGTTAACCAACACCAGCCAGGAGATGTCACCCTGTGTGTCGGAGCATATATATACTGGGAGGGCATGTGTTTGGGAAGGTTGTGTGTACATGCATGTTAAAGCAGCGCGGTAGGTCCAAACAAGAGCTCTCTGGCAGCCGGTTTCATGGAAATAGCTCCGTGAGGCGCTGATGAATGAGCTCACCAGCTCAAAAGTCAGACAACGCCATCTCTCCTCTCCTTTCCCCTCCAATGTTCTTCACCCCGTCTCTCACCTCCCCTCCCCCTCCCTCCCTCCTCTTCCCGGCTGCCTCTTGGGATCTCTCCTCACTCAGACGGTCCTTTTATCTCCATCCGTGTGATCTCTCTTATAAACACAATCTGTCTGCATGTGCCACATGAGTTAAAACCCACTTTCCTTTTCCGTGTGTGTTTTAAACATTTGCCACTGGATGCCAGGGTTTAGGCAAATATGTTGTAGTGGCTCCGTTTTTTAATTAGAATTCACATCATTGTATAAGGATGTCCATGTCGTGCATTGATTAATCCCATTTTGATGTCTTCCTACAGAGCAGAGGACAACGCAGCAAGGCCAAGTGTACTTTCTCCACACTCAGACGGGTGTCAGCACGTGGCACGACCCCAGAGTACCAAGGTTCGTCCACCACAGGGTCTGTGCCATCAGGGAGACAACACACCAACACTGTAAAATATATAAAAGACGAGAGTAACAAAATGCACACATGAGAGATGGGACTGTCCACGCTAAGGTCAGTTATCATTCCTTACGTTCCCCCAGAATTTACCGACTGCCACTCATATAATGGACATTAAACATGACTTGTGTCACGGTCTCTTAGTCCCGTTCCCCTTGTAGTTTGCCGTAAACCTGCAGCTGATTACGGGCCTGACGTGCTGTGAGAAGACCCATGTCACGGGGCTCTGAGCGATTCGCTCCTCTGGCACGAGCGCTGAAAGGCCCTCCATGGCACACGGGTCTCAATCCGCCATTCCAGAGGATCCTGGGCAATACTCAGTCAGGAATGTGTGTCCCATTGATTACCATATTCCAAAAGAAGTGCACTCGTTTGATGGGCTTCACTGCACTCCAGACGCTATCAATAAAACATGACTGATATTATAATACCTGGCCTCTGCTTGCATTCTATCAGCGTATGAGTGATAGATGGTATTTTTATTGCTCTTGATAGGAGGCTATTGGTCACGCCACACCTCGCCGGGTGCTCCTCAGACAGCTCCAACATTAGCAGATGGCTTCGCTGCCAAGTTCTCATCGTTTGTGAGGCTCTGGTCCCTTTTGGCTTTAATCCCGCAAAACAGAAAAGTCGGTGCCAGCATCACGAGCCGGACGCAATTTCTGAACCTTCATGGAGTCCAGCTGAAAGGGGTTGAAGGGCAGCAGTAAATAATTTAGGGGATGGGAGGAAGAAGAAAAATAGAATAGAAGCGATTTCTCAGATATCTCGGAATCTTGCTGTCAGCCTGAGTCCAGTTAGTCAGTGCTTTGGTATGTTTTATACCTAAAATTTGATGTGTTTGTGCTTTGTCTCCCTATCCCGCCCTACGCTGCCTCTATTTTTCTTGAAATCCTGCATACATCATCGTGTGCTCCTCTGCATTTCAGAGATCTGAGTAATGTGAACTGTGAAGAACTGGGTCCGCTGCCTCCTGGGTGGGAGATACGGAACACCGCCACCGGGAGGGTTTACTTTGTCGACCACAACAACCGAACCACGCAGTTCACAGACCCACGCCTGTCCGCTAACCTGCATCTAGTGCTAAAGTGAGTACTACGCTACCCTCGAGCAAGAACAGTGAAATAAATGACTTGGACGTCAAACAAAAAAAAGCAGGGATTTCTTTTTAATCCTGATTTTGTCTTGTGCTTTGTCTCCAGTCCAAGCCCAAGCCCCAATGGTTCTCGAGGAAGCATCGAAAGTCAAAATGTCAGGTAAGGTTTGGGCTTCATGCCAGTAGACTGGAACACACACAAGCTCAGACATCCACAGACTTACTCCCTCACTCGATGTTTTACATTGGCTTCCTGTGCCAAAGGTGTGTTCACCACCTGTAGAGGCTCAGAGTAGCCCTTCTGCTGAGCAGACGTTTATGCACACGTACATACACTGACCGAAATACATACGCAACATACTCCCCCCACAGTCTTTTTCTTTCCACACAAAAATTCAAATTCCTCAGCCCCGGCAGAGGTTTTTGATCATAAAGGCGTTTTAGCACACAATCCGTCACAAAGCTGGCTTTGGCCAGACATCAGATAGCCGAGTGGAAACCAAGGCTGCTGTGTCTGTGGCGGAGGAGCGCCTTACATCCAGGAAACGACGCATAAATTTGATGCCCGAGTCGATGAATGAACTGTGTGTGTCCATCTGTGCAGGTTTGTGTGTTTTAGTCCATGCTTTTGTGCTTGGTACATGCCTGCGTGCATGGATGCACGTGTTCCGAATTTCTTCCCCAGGCAGCTGTTCAAACACATACTGTGCGGCGATAGCCATAGAACTACCCATAGGTCGTCGCTCCACAAAGGTGGAGCAGTGTATGGGTGCCTTGGTGGGCCTCCTCCGCCTGACCTCATTCCTCCTCCGTGCAGAGAGAGAGAGAGAGGGAATGCATCGACGCAGAGATCAGGTTTCATTGTTCAGATGGATCAAAGAACGTGTTTGGGATTTTGTTTTCTTTCTGCTTTTCCTCCTCTATAGCGCTCTCAAAAGTCTTTTAAAAATGTAGCCTGGCACGCCACATTTGTTTCTAATGTAGGAATTTTGTCTTGAGCATGACTATGCCCAGATGTGTGAAAACCTCATACATAGAATTTCTATTGTATGCATATTATGGTAGGATAATTAGTTCACATCAAAGCCAGGAAGAGGGGAAGGATTTTCAATGTAACCTCAGGGGTGATTGATTTTATACACAGACAAAAAGATTGGTGTCTCTATCGCTATCAGTGTTATTAATGCTGTGCGTTTGCCTTCAAGTGTTTTTGTTATGTACGATGTAACTATATAAAGTGTTAGATTTGGACTGGAGAGAGCCGCTTATTCAAGGACACCTTAGCCTGAGATTTGTGAAATAATGGTTCATAAATTTTGTACGAGTCAGGTTTAACCTATCCATTATAATTACACTGACCCTGTAAAAGATTATCTATTGGTACAATGTCTGCCCTAACTGTTTATTCTATTACCACTAATAGAATAGACTTTGGAGTGACTTTCCCGCTCGTGACAAAACTTTGGAAAAGATATTAGTCGTCATGGATTTCCATCAAGACATCTGCCTTTTATCAAGTCAGGGATTTTAGAAATGTTCACCCCTTGTGTGCCGTCATCCCACAAAAATGTTCGATATATATGTCCGTCAAAGTTATAGTTTATTGCCTTTTTTTTATTTGCTAAAGACACTGCCTGAGCATCCAGACCAGGTTTTTCGGTTATATTCCCCCTATGATGTTGCAATCTTCTCCCAAATGTAAGCCCCCTGACTGGTCAAGGTCACTGTTCAATAGGTAACGGAATCCTTGTCTGGTTTTAAGACCTGGCTGCAGGCCGGCCTTCTTGTACAGTTGCATGAGAAATAACTACCATTTCCAAGACGTTTGTGATTTGTTTCGTAGCAGAAAAACTTTTATCATGGCGACTTATCCTTGCATCTTCAGGTGACATGCACCAGTGTGTTCATCAGTAAGGAGTTGGAATGAGAAGAGAGAACTGTGGGGCCTGAATCCAGCAGAGAAAGCAACAGAGACGGAGCAGGAATGTTTGATTTATGGGTGAAAGTGCAGGGAGAGATGCTCCATGCCTCCCTCTGAGTTGTCTGCGGTGTTTGGGTGCTCTCCGGGTGAGACACGAACTCCCCTCTGCCTCCCTTACTCTCCCTCCCGCGGAGTCTAGTCTGCAGGAAGTAAAGGGATTCAAGACGAGGTCTCGGGTGTCCTGTGGGGCCCTGTGGGTTTCTGGGATTGCAGGAAGTGATTGAAAAGCCAAATTGGATTCTGGGCAGACACCGGAAACCAAACTCAGTCACTTTGTTGAGGAGAAGTTGTCATTGTGGTAGAGGAGAATGCAAGCCATAGGGCGGACACTTGAGAGTAGCAGTTTTCAGACTATATTATGTCATGAAGTGAGCCGAGACTGACAGTTGAGGTTGAGCCGAAATTAAAAATGCCCTATTGCCCTATGCCCACAAATGTCATATTGTGCAAGTCTTTAACAATATATGGTGAAAAACATGTCTTTGTGTTTTTAGATCAAAATCTTTTTCTTCCTGGAAAACAAATTATGACACATCATTACATCAGTTGGTACCAACATCCATCAATCTGCAACTTCAGAACGAACAAATAAAATCCTTGCTCACAAATATGTCGCCATACAGAAAAAAATGCCTTTTCAGCTCGGCTTTAAGGCTCTTCTGTATTTACCAGCTCCATTCTATTTATTTAGTTGATCCATGGCATCGCTAAGAGTGTTGCAGCCTACACATCCATACCGCATGCACAGACTTCCACCGCCCTTGTGTTCTGCTCTAGAGTCTGGTGTTTATGACCCTGCTCAGGGCCGAGCATGCCTGCTACCCCCACTGGAGTGCAAAAGGCCACTGTGCAAGTAATCCTTTAGTGGCGGCCCCATAATGGCTCTTTTGATAATGTGTGTGTGTGTTGTGTGTCTCCCTACTGTGCCACCCTCTGAGGCCGTCTTCCCGAACACAGCGCCTAGTTCAAATGTGTCTTCTCCATGCGACGCCAGAACGGAGAGCTCGTGTCATCATTAACCACAGCTGATGCTCACAGCCACACTATTGATGCTGTGGTTAACCGCTCTTTGTTGTTGTCTCTGTTTGAAATGTTTGATTAACTGCTTTCTGTCTTTCTTTCGGTTTAGTCACATCTTGGCTGCATTTTCGGAGTTTCCAATAATGTGAGAAGACAGCTGTGAATATTTCTTTTTTTAAAGGCAGCAACGTTTGAATTCAAAGCTTCAAATGCTTGAGCATTCAAAGTAGACAGAGAGCTGTTACTGAAGAAGCAGTGAAAAAAGAAATGATTAAAAAAAGTTTGTTGATAGGGAGTGAATGTATGTAAAGTAATGTTTTTCTGGAGATTTCCTTCTTCTTGTCCTCCTTTTTCTTCACCTCGTTGTTTTTGTTCTTCTTATCATTCTTCTTAGAATAATGATGTACGATACATTAAGACCAATGAACTAATAAACAATTAGCACATTTATTTTTAGAATAAAAACTATCTATGAAATGGCAAAATAGCTTTGCACCAACGCCTCATTACTAATAAGTGAAATAATAATAACAAAATAACAAAACTGAATTTTAAGATGTTGCCTCAGAAAGACTTCCATTACAGATTACAGGGAGGGAAAATCTGTTCGTACATTTAGGTTATTCATACATTCAACTGTAGCAAATCTGGCTGTCTTGTGTACTTTTACAAGTTTTTTACATAAATTGTACATTAAATAGCGTAGTATTTTTTTATACGGACAGATGGTAAATTACATCCCTGATGTAACTCATTGTGGTGAACTATGCAGGTGCTGCATTTTGGATGTGTAGTCCAGTCCATGGTATTAGTTTCTCTCACACAGTCCCCGCCCTTTTCATTCCCTCTGCCTCGTAAGGAAAAGTTCTGGACCTGTAAAATGTAGCGGTATGACTCTGCGAGGTGGCCTCGGTGACCTTCATTACCTCAAGTGTACATGATGAGTCAAAAGCAACAGAGGATCTATTTGCAGAGCGATTATTTTAGTTCAGCCATCTCTGCCAGGTGGAGAGAAGGTGTGTGTGTGTGGAAGTGTTATACCTGTCATGTGGGGACGTAAATCTGATAACACACTTGCATTGTGGGGACCGAATGGGCAGCAAATCACCAGGAAATTAATGTAAGTCAGTGTAATGTCCCCCAAAAGCCATGAAAACATACCTGTGTGTGTCTGTGAGAGAGGGAGACGTCTTGCCTCCACTAATCCCACCTCCACCTACGTCTGTCAGCCTGTGAGCGGCCGAGGCAGCTGTTTGACTTGATGTGCTTCCCAGATGACCTCAGTGTGTTTACTCCTCGTTCTCTGCAGTCAGCAGAGGACACAGAAGGAACTCTCACTCTTTGAGAGATGTGTTTTGGCGCTCCTCTTGTTGTTTTTGCGCTTGCGTACTTTCTTTTCTCGCTCCTAAGCTTGTTTGTGTTTGGCATTGGTCATCGGACATCTAAGACTTACAATTTGTGTTTCTTTCTCTTGCACTCCCCCCTCTCCTCTCTCTTTCTCACTTCTGTCCCGTCCCTCTCTACCTCTCCCTTCCACCTCCAGTCGTCAGAACCAGTTGAAGGATCAGGCCCAGCAGGCTCTGGTGTCCCCCGCTCAGCTCCCAGAGGAGGCCGAGTGTCTCACTGTGCCCAAATACAAAAGAGACCTTGTTCAGAAGCTCAAGATCCTCCGCCAGGAACTGTCCCAGCAGCAGCCTCAGGCTGGCCACTGCCGCATTGAGGTGTCCCGCGAGGAGATCTTCGAGGTGAGGATGGAAAGAAACAAGCTCAGTCATGTCGTCATATCATCTAAAGCTCACAAGGGGGGGGCCTGTTATTAAATGGGTACATAGTTTAACCCCGAGGGAAATTCAGTCCTAGCGGCCAGAGCATGCGGGAGACTAATTAAAATGCATAACAAAATGCTAGAAAAAAACATGGAAATTATTTAATATTTGCTCCATTGCACAACCAGCTGCCGTCATATTCCCCCAAACTCCAGCCAACAAATCTACATTTGACACTGTAGGCAAGAAACAATAGCCTGGCCCCCAATGTACAAACAGTAGGAGGTGGAGGAAAGCTAAAGGCAAGTATATCATGCTTTTTTTTTTTTTTGTACCTGCAGAGCTTCCTGTAATCATCCAAATTATTCATCAACTCACCCAAGTTACGTTAAAACATGCCCTGAAGGTTTTACTAGTCGACTCCCATCAAGGACTTTGCCCTCAGTAGTTTGGCTGTTAGAATGATTTCTCTCAACCACACAGTTCTCTATGATGTGTGAAAGAATGTTTTTCAAATTATAAAGCAGACCATCTTCTCTGGGATGAGGATTTTGTCAGCTGCAGATTTTTTTTCTCTACATCCATGAGGCGTGGGGCCTTCATCAGAGCAACAACACCTGCAACAGACTGCGTGACCCTCATAAAATATGCACTGGAATGTGCTGGAACAGCCACGTCTGTTAATCTGAACGAAGACATTTTTGTTGGCTGATCTCAATGTGAGAGGGAGAGGGCTGGGGGGGGGGGGGTGCAGAGGACGTCTCGAGGTTAAGCGAGACATAACTGCATAGCGGCTCCAGATCAGCTGAAGCATTACATTATGACTGAACAGGCAAGTGTTAGCTGGTGGACTGTCAGAGCTGTCTTTATGTGTACTTTTCAGTGGAGATGAGGCATCCCCGTTTCTCTCACAGCACCTCTCCGTTGTCGGCTGTGCCCTCCAGATACAGCCGACAACGGAGAGGTGCGTTTCTCTCACAGCACCTCTCCGTTGTCGGCTGTATCTGGAGGGCAAAGTGGAACCTGGCTGTGTTATTATAGTCTTATGGCCGTGTTTATTATAACTGCCCCTAATCCACTTTAAATGAACCCTCCCCCCGATCGTGTGAGCTGTCTGCACGTGGGATGAACACTGAGTGAGGCGGAGAAATCTCAACCCTCACAACTGAAAGCCAATTAAAACTTATGCACAGCACATGCACACCGTTGTTCTAGCTTTTTAACTTTTAGTCTCAAAGTTACCATGTTTGACACGTGACTTAATGCATGTGCATCCCTGGAACTTGTCATTTTCCCCAGAGGTGGGTCAACTCGTGGACACTGCAAAACCGCTAAATGGCTCCTCTTTAACTCATTCAGCAGCTAGCAGGGCTGTTAATTGGCTTTGACATGGCGTGTGCGTTCGTTTGCATCTGTGTTGCAGGAGTCTTATCGCCAGGTGATGAAGATGAGGCCGAAGGACCTGTGGAAACGGCTAATGGTGAAGTTCAGAGGAGAGGAGGGCCTCGATTATGGAGGAGTGGCCAGGTAAGAGACCACAGCAAAGGAAGAGCCTGATACATGGAAGCACAGACTTTGTAAAACACAGGAGTCTGCCTCCTAGTGGAGGAGCCAAAGAATACAAGTCACTCATCATTGTTTTGTCTGGTTTGGTGCAATTTATTTATGTGTTAAGTTGAGGATAGCCATGGGACAATATGAACATGTCATCTCACGATGGCCAAAATAAGTGATTCTATATTGTGATATGATCCCAATAATCATCAAAATAGGCTTAAAACTCTTAAAGTGGCAGTTAAACATACTGGTATCACTTTACATTTAGTTAAGAAACAAATAATTGTATTGCCTCACAGTTTTTGTAAACCAACGTTCAGAAGGTCTCCCTGTATAAATAAAGGATACATCTTTTTTTCTTATTTAAATATAAAATACCAGGTGCATCCTCTGCACTCTAATGCTATTGCACGTATTGTTTCTCCTCTTACCTCTCCGGCCTGACCTCTGTGTGCAGGGAGTGGCTCTATCTGCTGTCGCATGAGATGCTGAACCCATACTACGGCCTGTTCCAGTACTCCCGTGATGACATCTACACGCTGCAGATAAACCCGGACTCTGCCGTCAACCCTGTGAGTCACAGTCATCACTGACGACGCACCATAAAAACTTATATGAAAAGCCAGGCTGGTGTGACAGTGGATTTTGCTGCAAACACTGTCACTGCTTCAGGCCACGGGAAGTTTGTCATCACATGATGAGCAAATGCAAGTTTTAACCAAAATCCACTTCATAAATAATGCTCCCGACTAGGCTTGAGCTTCACTTCAGACACTGATGGATTCCATCATTTTGTCTTATCTTCTGCGTTAGTCATGTCTGCCGGTAACTCGCCGCTGTCTCTTCATTGGGAAACTAAACGTGTTTTGTCTCCCCACAGGAGCACTTGTCATACTTTCACTTCGTGGGCCGCATCATGGGGATGGCAGTGTTTCATGGCCACTACATAGACGGAGGCTTCACTCTGCCCTTCTACAAACAGCTGCTGGGTAAACCCATCACCCTGGACGACATGGAGTCTGTAGACCCTGACCTGCACAACAGCCTCGTGTGGATCCTGTACGTACAACACACATTTTTGTAGAAGCCAGTAACAGAACTTTATTTTCTGTGAATGAAAAGTGAAAGAAGATTTCTGCATCACCAATTACAACACGATGTTTGCTCTGCATTCCCGTCCACAGTCGATATGTGTAGTTGTCTCTACTTGCAAAGAAAAATATGCAATTTTAGTGTGAATTTCACGAAAGAAAGTACATTTATTTATCCTCCAAGTGATGAGTTGTTTGGCCCACATGAGAAATTTGATGACAGCGTCCCCCATTGTTTTAGAATATTCCTTACATCGGTGGTCCCTCAGCATGTGTTTTCAGACCATGTGTATGAAGGTTTTTAATTCAGCTAAAAGGGACGGTTCACCCTAAAATCAAAATTACATATTTTTCCTCCTATCTGTAGCGCTTTTACCAGATTGTTTTGATGTGAGTTACCTAGTTTTGGAGATATCGGCTGTAAACATGTCTGCCTTCTCTCCAATATAATGGGACTATATGGCACTGGACGAATACAAATGTAAAAGTGAAACGTCTCTCGTCTGTATTTCCAGAAATCGTGACCTACTTACTCGAGATAATCCACAGGTTTTGATGTGAGCGGTTTCATGTAGGAACTATTTTCTTTCCCCACGTAGAAGGAAGCGTGCATCTGCTCATGGTGTTTGAATTTGTGATGGATTAATGGCGTTAATAGGTGAGCTAGCAGTATTGTGTAGCTATGAGCCTCGGGTCCATGAGTAGGTCCATGCTTCCTTCTGCATGGTGATGAGGTCCGCCGGTGTAGTTCGGTTGAAAGGAAATAGTTCCTACATGAAACTGCTGGTCTGTGGATTATCTTAACCTGGTCAAGGTTTGTGGAAAAAGACATTACTGTCTTATTAGCATGTAAGAGGGGGAAATATCTATCTATCTTGTGATTTTGGGCTGATCACGTCTGCTGGTTTCACCCTTCAAAACTCATCAACGAAAAGGAGCTCACCCATATTTTATTGGGATGATGACCACTTATTTTTTGTGTGTCATTTAAATGTTTGTGTCTCTTCAGGGACAATGACATCACCGGTGTGCTGGACCACACCTTCTGCGTAGAACACAATGCCTATGGAGAGATCATCCAGCATGAGCTCAAGCCCAACGGTAAGAGCATCCCCGTCAGCCAGGACACCAAGAAAGAGTACGTGCGGCTCTACGTCAACTGGCGTTTTCTGCGAGGCATAGAGGCCCAGTTCCTGGCTCTGCAGAAGGGCTTCAACGAGGTCATCCCCCAACACCTGCTGAAGGCCTTCGACGAGAAGGAGCTGGAGGTACTTCAATGAATCATCACGCCTCTTTGTTGTACACGCACACGTACATTTTACCTGCAAGTTCATTTTACCCTGCCATTTCACAACATGTGCGTGTTCTCTCCTGGCCTGTAGCTGATCGTATGTGGCCTGGGTAAAATCGACATCCACGACTGGAAGTCCAACACGCGGCTCAAACACTGCACTCCGGAGAGCAACAGCGTGAAATGGTTCTGGAAAGCTGTGGAGTCGTTCGACGAGGAGCGCAGAGCCCGACTGCTGCAGTTTGTCACGGGCTCCTCCAGAGTTCCCCTGCAAGGCTTCAAGGCCCTCCAAGGTAATAACACCCAGGATGAGAACCGTGCATACCGTTTGTTATGTAAATGTAGGTGTTGTTATGCAATCATGTGAAACCGCGCCTGAAATATCTGTGAACTGCCTTCTTTTGTGAGATGGATGCAGACCAAAGTGAGTACTCTCAGGTATTCAGGTTGAAAGAGGTACAAAGCGTATGCGATGTCGGACCTGGACTGTTCCAAGGTGCGCTGGCCTCGTCTCTACTATTCCTTTTGTCGTGCTCACTGTGTGCTCTGCATTGGCAGCAGACCTGTGTGTGTTTGGGATTCTTTGCTCGCCTGTGTCTCTGGGTTTGTCCAACCTGAAATGAACCCGGAGTCTGAGCGTAGTGCAGCGGTTCAGTGGGTCCATCCAGGCAGACGCTGCTGCTCAGAGACAGAGCACCCAGGCATGAGGAGTACACCGTGATCCACAGCACCCTTACACACCTTATGTAACACTCTCACTTCCTTTCTTGGTCAAAACATCTAAAAGCTGGAACCACGGCTGCCAAGTCAGCTCCATTAGCCCCGCCGGTCTATAAATACTGTACAGGACGACGTATTGCTACACAGATTGCACCACAACAAGTGATTTAAACTAACTTCTTCTTTTCCGTCTGGTTGTAGGAAGGCATCAAGATAGGTTGGTCGACTGAAAATGTGTAACGATAAACTTAATGTGTTTGTATAGGTGCTGCCGGCCCACGGCTCTTTACCATCCATCAGATTGATGCCAGTACCAACAACCTGCCCAAAGCCCACACCTGGTGAGCAAACTGCCGGCTCTGAAATATTTTCAGACCCTTTGAGTCTGAGCCTTGTAGTTGTACCCGCGTCTGACAAGATTATTTTAACAGATATTTTGTCTGTGTCTCATGCAGATTACCATCTCTTTGACATTTGTATTATTTATTACATGAAAACAATGGACAGCTTCACTATTTCTTTACTATCAAACATTTTTTAAATGGCTGTATGTATATACAGCACTGTATATAAAATATAGCCAACTGTAGTTCCAATTATAATCAGGCTATAGCCTAGAACAGTATTGCACTGCAGAGTTTACAAATACAAATGTCAGTCAGTAGTGCAAATTTGCTACTAAGCCACAGTTTCATGCATTTCTAAATGGAACAGTCTGGAGTTATGCAGCAGCAGCGTTGTGATTCAGATAATCAAGATAAAATCAAAATACCATTTAAAAAAAAAAAAAAAAAAAACTGTTCTCCCCATCTGTTTTTCCAGCTTCAACCGGATCGACATTCCTCCCTACGAGCACTACGACAAACTGTACGACAAGTTGCTCACCGCCATCGAGGAGACGTGCGGCTTCGCTGTGGAGTGAGTCGCTGTCGCAGGCGGGATTCAGCAGCAGACAGAAGCAACATGGTTCGGCCATGACGAGCCTCCCCGTACAAATCAATCCACTCCCACGGGGGGGCTCTCCCACGGTTGCTTCACCCAGGGACGCCCATCCTTCCCGGGGACATGTGGCCCAGCCAAGGGAGGGTGGGCAGAGAAGACCAGAACATGTCATCTGACTCTTGGTTTCCTTTTAGACCCTCCAGCCCTCCCATGTCTTTTTGTTTTTTAATCATGGAAAAGGATCTCTTCAGCTGCTAATAACTCAGACTATTTACTAATTCATAGAACCTGCAAAGTTACTTGCTCTTCCCTTTTTTTTCTAAGTTCCTTTTAGCATTTAAAGAAATAGACTGTACTCCATGTAGCAATGCTCCATCTTACCAAGCGGAACACAAGGTGGGTCCTTTCTGAAACGACATTAACAAGAGTGGTTTGTTTGCTCGAGCACAGGGTTGTTTATGGCTCCCACAACCACATGGAAACACTACATTTGTACGCAGAGTGTGCATGACTCGTGCTGTTTGGTGCCTCACAGTGATCACATTGGGCCAATCGGTGGCCAAGGCTGGAACACGGGGATGTGCGAGGATGAGAAGGCAGGACGAGAGACTGAATTAGCCAGAGCCCAACTGTTTACAACCCTCTCCAAAGAGCACCTCTGGGACCTCTGCCCCCCTGAGTCGCTGCCCGACAAGTAGCGCTGCATCCCCACAAACCTGTTTCACACGCTTGACAGCTAGTTATGTTTGAAAATGAATAAATGAACGGATAGCTTGGAATGTGTTATTTTTATATAACAGGGTGGAATGGAAAAGGAAACAATAACATTCTATATAATATATATAATTTATTGCTGTTATACTTTAGAAACCCCTATCCATTGTTTCAGAAAAATGAGATCTTAAAAATGTTTGGAGTCACTGTTTAAATTATAGAAGACAATTTGTGAAAACGAAATTTCACAGAAGAATGCTGTGTCTTTATTTCTTGACATGACCTCTCTCTCACTGTACCAGGAGAGGTGTGTCTTAAAGAGCAAATCTTAACACACACCAGTGCCATAATCATTTCTGAATGAATGAAACCTCGCTAATGTCAAGCGGACCCTTTAAATTCTACTGATTTCATTCTGGAGCTACATATGGTGGTGAGATGTTTGCCTACTATTACCCTTTTTTAACACTTTGTCATATGTAGCTGGGCTATATTAATGTCACCACCCATCATTTTCTAACGGCGTTCTTTTCAGAAGAATCCAAAGTCTATCGTCATCCATTTCCTGCTGCCTCCACATCGTTGTTGAAAAGAGAAGAACCTCTACTACCTTCTAGCCACCTGGTGCTAAAAAGCGTTAACGGCTGTCTTGTATGGGCAGCCTCACTCACTGACATGCTACTGCTTAAAATGCACACTACGCCACTCACGCTCACACCCGTTTGTGGCCACAAAACCTTTCCACTTGATCAAGAGCTCCAGCTTAGCCGCACTCTCAGGAGATGTCACGTGTAGGTCGAAGCGTCCGTTGAGAAACTCGTTTTGACCGTTTTGTCTCGATTTCCTGAATGTTTAAGGGGTTTAAAAAGTCTTGTCTTTTTTTAATTTGTTTTGCCCACAGCAGACCATTAACACACGGTAATCGTTGCATGTTTCCATATGTGCTTTTGGTTGAAAGGGAACTGAATGAGATGAATCCTGTTTTAGCCTGCTACACAGTCCCATCAGTGGTGTTTTTATTTTGAGGAAGGGGGATTGTTGTTGGGTTTTTTTTCTACGATTTTTAAAAATGAAATTCTTGAATGTTTGCAAAAGATGCTGCCTGTCTAGCAATCTCTATGACCGTGGACTGTTCTTAACATTTGCATACACTAAGAAAAAAAAAAAAAAACTAAAATAAAAAAATGAACTGTTCCTTTTCATTCTTCTATGTGGACAAGTGTATGCAAAGTGAAGTGTCCTCAGATGGTGCTTTTGTACAGTAATAAGATATTGTTCATATATGTGGATCAAACGACCTGTAATTTATCTTTAACTTAAGTAGAAAAATGAAAAGAGGAATTGCACACAAACTGAATGAGGTCGCCGTGTGCATTATAATGGTGACTTCTTTAACAGATATTCATTCGCCTTCAAGTCCAGTGCACAAGCTGATGGCCCTACTGTCTGCTCCTACACTACACCGCTCAGCATCGCCCCGTAGCTGCCTCTCGGTGAACCGCTTGTTATTGAACAAGCCAACGTTGAGAGATGCCACCTTTTTTGTTGTTTTTTTTTATCGCATGATCCACTAGCAGGACTATATCTCTCATAGCTGACTGATGCAATTTGATGTATGTTAACACTATCATTTTGTAAGAGTATTTTATTTTTGTGTGTAATTAGTTCTAATTAAACTTGCCTTTGTCTAACAATGTAAGGCCTTGTACAAAGTGATGTCTTGTGATTTGTGTTTTCACCTGAGGTGCTGTTAACAGAGGAGTGCCTTAACAATCGTTTTGTGCAGTAATTATTTACAATAGATTAATGTATCGGGGGCTTGTTATGATGAATGGCAAGTGGGGGATGCAAATACTCCTACTTTACATCTAAATGAGCCTGGCCACCCACTGTGTACTCAGTGATACCACTCCGATTGAAAACCTCTGGCAGATGGCTCATAGGGGGCAGGGGAAAGGGCTCGAATGTAATTGGAAGAAGCTGTTGGAAAATAGGTATCAAATGCATTTGTTGTTTCATAGATATGCACATATATCATAGATAACAGTCTGTCCATGAAGACTGGAAGGAGGATAGCTTATGGCTCATATTTTGAGGGTTCCCTTTGCAATCGATATAAGGAATAAATGTGTCTATGCTAAGACATTTAACACAAAACATACAGAATTTGTGTAGTTTGTCTCACGTAATTTAGGCCACTTTCATATAGAAATAATGCAAGGTTTATTTTATGTTTTCATGGTTTAGTAGCCCAACCATGTAAGAATAAATACTTAAATTAAATTCAGTTAGTTTACTGAAAGTGTAGACTTGTTGGTCCCCTGTAGAGCTCAGATGTATGACTTCTGGAAGAAACTGCCTTTCCCCACAATGTTAACGGCAATAAACCCATTTGTATGCAGAGAAATAGGCTTATTATAATTCCATAACTTCTGCTTTTACATGTATTCTAACAGAAGTAAGTGAAACTCAACACATTGGGTCTAATGAAAAAAATACAAAAGAGAGCGAAGTAGTTCTCTTTTATGTTTGGGTTGGTCCTGATTACGTCACTTACCGTAATACACCGGAAGCGTAGTCAGAGCCGGATTACCAGTTTCTGTCTAGTACATATCCATCCGCCAACATCTGTTAAAAATGTGTAGGCTTTCAAACGGAAGCAAAGTTAAATGTAATAGAGAATACGCAACGTTGACATGTGTCGTTTATGTAATGTAATATAACGTAAAATAAACGATGTTTGGGCGATGAAAAAACGTGTGTTTTTCTTCTTGCTCTGATTTAATTTATACAATCTGTTCAGTGGACCGTTAGGGGATCTATTTGTAGTATTTCCAGTAATAATGGATTTAAAGTACAGTATAGTTGAGTTGGTTTCACGTGTCTGCAATGGGTCTATGTCGTCAGTCGGCAGAAGACGAAATAAACCGTGTGGCGGATGAATACATCGGAAGTGGGATTTCCTCTTACCATATAAATACCGGGTCTAATTTTTACATTACCGGCATTTCGTGACCACTGCAGGTCGAGTTTTTAGTCGGTGGCCAAAACCACAGCGAAGGGTATTTATCTTTTTTATTTATACAGCTTGTTTACAGAATGCCTGGATATTCAGACAGAGACCGCGGCAGAGATAGAGACAGAGACAGAGGGTAAGTACCGTTTTTATCTCCCTTGTGTGATTCGAAGAAATGGCTGACGAGAGTCGTAACTAAGGAAAAAACGAATTCCAGGATTGAGCGTTCTTACTTTTTCAGTTAAAACGATAGCAGATTGTCCTGATTTAGTTTTTAATCGAGGCCCATCAATTGTATAAGCGGGCAGTTGGCTGGGTTTTCTTTGAACCGGTCGAGGCCCACGCGGGTGAACGCGGCCCGTTGTCTTTGGCTCAAGGCCTAGTTTGGCCTCGTGCCCCGGAACAGCGGCTTTGCGTTAGCTTCGGGGTAACGTTAGCTTAACACGGGGCCATACCTACGGTGTGTATCGTTGGGCCACATTGTAAAACACACTTCCCTGTATAATATAGGTTAGTTATCGATATTCGCCGGGCGGCTAACGTGTAACGTGTTGCTCCATCGCAGAGGAGCGTCGGCGCCGCTACAGCTGGCTAGTCGGCTTTTCGCCATGTGGCAGCGTGAATGCGGATACAAAATGCCGGCTGTTTTTTCCATTGTTCCTCTGCTGGTTGGAAACTATATGACGGTTGTGTAATTTCACAGATGACGCAGTTAGGATGGGCCTCAATTATTTTTTTTCAATTTGCCGTTGTTAACCTCTGTGGATGACTCGATCGGCCTCAGCCCGACTTTGTAAGTCACGTCTTAACTGTTATTCGCAGCTATGGCGGCGGTCCTCCTCGTTTTGGTGGAAACCGTGGCGGAGGAGGAGGAGGTGGAGGAAAATTCGGCAACCCCGGTGAACGGCTGCGGAAGAAACAATGGAACCTGGACGAGCTCCCAAAGTTTGAGAAGAACTTCTATCAGCAGCATCCAGACGTTGCCCGCAGGTCCCCGGTATGTAACCATGGAATGTTATGTAACGTTGACGCCGCGCAGAAATGTGCTCGCTGCTGCACGTGTTCCGGTTATGCAATCGGGTAGATCGCTGAACTTGCTTTATTCTCATCTTGCAGCAAGACGTTGAGAATTACAGGAGGGCCAAAGTCATTACATTTAAGGGGAGAGAATGCCCAAATCCTATTGCCAAGTTCCACGAGGCCAGCTTCCCATGTAAGTTTTAAATCATTTAAATGTATCTACAGTATGTATGAACATGTTGCGTCTTAATTAATTGTTGTCCTTCCTCCAGCTTATGTGATGGATGTAATCAACAAAATGAACTGGACTGATCCAACACCCATCCAGGCTCAAGGCTGGCCACTGGCTCTTAGTGGCAAGGACATGGTCGGCATTGCACAGACTGGTTCTGGCAAGACGCTTTCTGTGAGTTGCCTGTTCTCTGACAAAATATCACCATAATCTGCGCTGACCAGGCTAACCATAATAAATGAGACTCCAGAGCAGTGCAGATTTGGTTAACAAGATTGCATTTGTCTACTCTATTCAACTAACCGTTATCGTTTTTGCCTTGCAGTATTTGTTGCCTGCAATTGTGCACATCAACCACCAGCCATTCCTGGAACGTGGAGACGGACCCATTGTAAGTGAACACTGCGCAACATCATGCACACATGCTTATTCTGCCCAGTGGCTAGGAGAGTTTTGTAAAATGAATATCAAGGAGATCGCAGCAACACAGGCTAATGACTCTTAATCGGTGATGAAATAAACTGAAACTGTACTGTAGCCCCTATTTCTAAACGTAATGAATACTATAATCTCGTCACAATTTGTTTTCCCTTCTCCCGTGCTGGTTGCATGTTCTCTCTCCAGACTTTTTTAAAATAATTTTTTAGTTGCCAATACCTAGAAAAAAAGTTACCCATATGATGCACTGCAACAAATGATATGACATGTAATTTCCTGACGTATCCAACAATGGGAACTGAATAGAACTTGCCATGCATGTACTAAAGAGCCATAATTTCCCTCATGACAGTGCCTGGTGCTAGCCCCGACCCGTGAGCTGGCCCAGCAGGTGCAACAAGTGGCTGCAGAGTATGGCAGAGCTTCTCGCCTGAAGTCCACCTGTATCTACGGGGGAGCACCCAAGGGACCACAGATCCGTGATCTCGAAAGAGGTATTGTTGCGTTTTCCACCCCCCATTAAGCACTTTTGTTTGTCATGTTAAGTTTAGTTCTCAAAAAGACTCTTCCTTTGAAGGTGTGGAGATCTGTATCGCAACACCCGGAAGGCTCATTGACTTCCTCGAGGCAGGAAAGACCAACCTCCGCCGCTGCACCTATCTTGTGCTGGATGAAGCTGACAGAATGCTGGACATGGGCTTCGAGCCACAGATCAGGAAAATTGTCGACCAAATCAGAGTAAGATTTGATTTATTTGGAGGGCTATAAACTTGCTGTACTGGACTGCTTGTTGGATGTGTATTATGGGTGTTTGTTACTAATGTTGGTGTCTTTGCAGCCTGACCGCCAGACTTTGATGTGGAGTGCCACTTGGCCCAAAGAGGTTCGCCAGCTGGCAGAGGACTTCCTGAAGGAGTACGTCCAGATCAATGTTGGGGCGCTGCAGCTCAGTGCCAATCACAACATCCTGCAAATCGTGGATGTTTGCAATGATGGCGAGAAGGAGAACAAGTAAGTAGCGCGTCTGTGGCAGTACGTGGTGGTGAAGGGATATATTCATAATGATTTAGGTGAACGTAATGCTACACTTTTACTGACTTTTTTTTTTTTTCTCTCTCCAGACTCATACGTCTGCTTGAGGAGATCATGAGTGAGAAGGAGAATAAGACCATCATCTTTGTAGAGACGAAGAGACGTTGTGATGATCTCACCAGGAGGATGAGGAGGGATGGGTAGGTGTTGAGACTGATTCACAGCCTGGCTCCTTCTGTACTTATCATACTCTTGTTCGTGTATGGACATTGATTAACATTGAAACCTTCACTCCTGTTAGGTGGCCGGCTATGGGAATCCATGGAGATAAAAGTCAACAGGAAAGAGACTGGGTTCTTAATGGTAAGCATGCATCACCAGTAACACGCTTGTTAATCAGAGTTTTACAACTGGCAGAAAATGTTTCCATTGCCTGATTTTTAATTAAATCTTTTTATTTTTCAGAATTCAAATATGGAAAGGCTCCCATACTCATTGCTACAGATGTAGCCTCCAGAGGTCTAGGTCAGTATCTATGAAACGTTTTGTACTCTAATGCATTTCAAAAAGAAAGTGAATTTGCTTTCTTTAACTCTTGTGCTTCTTTCTGAGTTTCTCCCCTGACCTGAAGGCGCAGTCTGTATGGCAAGGCCTTGGCATGACAAGCCCAGGTCTCCAGAGGGGGAAGGAGGATTCTTGGAGGTGTCCTGACTGGCGAGGCACGGGTCTCCCAGTCAACCAGATATACAGAGGTGACCAGGCCCAAGTGCAGCATAACGCGCTGGCCTGCCTAAAAAGGGGGGCGAGTTGAGGGGCTGGCCACAGTTCCTCCCCCATACGCTCGTCTGTTCCCTGGCAATGGTTTCGACTGCTTCACACACCCAGGCTCCGTAACTATCCCAGCTCAAAGCCCAGCTACACTGTCTCCTATTGTCTTGCATGTATTTTGGGCACTGCATTGCAAGCTATTCGAGTCATTTTGGAAGGTGCTTTCTGTTGCGTAGACTCGTAAAGCATGGGTGGCGTTAACACTGCAGTTTCTAAACTTCTGTCGGAGGAGCAGTCCGTCAGATCGATCATACCATCACCTCCTGTAATCACATGGCTACTGGCGCTTTTGGTGACAGTGGAACATGCTAGTGGGACAAAATCCAAGCTCACACTCCTCCCTCGCCTGCGTTTACAAGTCATGTCGAGACCTGCCAACGAGAGACATTATGGTCAAGTGAACTCTGGGAAAATCTTGCCATGCCGAGAGTTGGGATGCCATGTTTTTGTAGGCATCCTGCAAATTGGTTCAGATCTACAGTTTCTTGGCAAGAGACACCGCAGTGTGAGCTTTATAGCAAGCATCTCGCAAGTGGGTGACAAAGGGACCTTGGTTAAGTGCTAGTTCAAGTACACTAGGAGTCAGTAGTGTGCATACAGCACTATTGTATAGTGGCACCTGTGGGTCACTTGAAAGTATGTGGGGCGTCTGCTGCAATGGGAATGGACTAGTGAATGCATACTCCAAATAATGGTAAGACTTCTGATCCCTTCTTTCCGCGGGTGGTTTGGCAGCGGTCGAAGAGGGGAGTTTTTTTTTCTTTTTTTTTTTACCCCAACTGGATTGGAAGCTAATGGAGTGTGCATCGTTTCTCTTTTCCCACAGTAGTCTCCCCGAGAAGTAATGTTTAGTTTTTGACTGTCTTTTGCAGCTTTGGATAAGCCAATCATTCCTACGTCATGACCTCACTAACTTGGCCTTTTTGTTTTTGATCTGGTTGTTGTGGTGGCTCTGGCGCACGTCTTTGTGTGCTGTCCTCCTTTTCCTTTATGCCACACCAACACAATCTTACAGATGTTGAAGATGTGAAATTTGTCATCAACTTTGACTACCCCAACAACTCTGAGGACTATATCCACCGCATTGGCAGAACGGCTCGTAGCCAAAAGACAGGCACGGCTTACACCTTCTTCACTCCGAACAACATGAGGCAGGCCAGTGACCTCATCTCTGTGCTCCGCGAGGCCAACCAGGCAATCAACCCAAAGCTCCTCCAAATGGCGGAAGACAGAGGAGGTAAATCTAATTGGTGAGATACAGAAACCGTGCTTTGATCTGCACCCACTCTTTTCTTTTCTGCTCCTTTCCTTTCATTTGTTCTGAGAAGTTAATGGGTTTAATTATTCATTTCTGTATCTCAAAACAATTTCCAGTTCAAATTTTGTGTTAAGACATGACTATTGCCCTGCCGCTTATGAGTCTGCTTTCCTCTCCAGGTCGTTCAAGGGGAGGCAGAGGTGGTGACTTTAGAGATGACCGTCGGGATAGGTTTTCCGGGAGACGTGATTTTGGCAGTTTTAGGGACCGGGATAATGGTAGAGGGTTTGACAACGGACCAAATAAAGCATTTGGCACAAATACGCAGAATGGAGGCTATGGGGGCAGCAACGGCAATGGCTTCAGTGGAGGCAGCTACAATGGTAATGGACAGTCCAACTTTAACAACCAAACTGGCGCCTTTGGAGGCCAGAACTTCCAGGCCCAACAGTTTGCTCTCAATAAGGGTGGCGCACAGACGGGTGCAAGCCACCCTGCGTTCCCCTTCCCCCAGCCACAGGCTCCCCAGCAGCAGCACCCTCCACCACTGGTGCCGTACTCCATGCCTCCCCAGTTCTCTCAGTAAATGCACCATACACTTGAAAGAAGTAATTTATTGCTTTTTTTTGTCTCGTTGA
Organism: Eutrigla gurnardus; assembly: GCF_963514095.1. Taxonomy (NCBI): domain Eukaryota; kingdom Metazoa; phylum Chordata; class Actinopteri; order Perciformes; family Triglidae; genus Eutrigla; species Eutrigla gurnardus. Next base: position 15,506,342 of record NC_139931.1, on the reverse strand, counting down.
GTTATACACTTATTACAGAATTTTTGTATTTACACAACAGGGTTTCAAACAACCTCAGCCTCAAGATCTGCAGTTCAGCAGTTAGTGTTGCAGTTTTTTTTTTTTTTTTTTTTTTTCCTATTTAATTTGTTACATTCCCTCTGTAATATTTAGTTATGTTTTGTACTAGGTAATTACAAATGTATTGGTTTTTCATGTGTATCCTTGAAAGTGATGTTAAGCTCCTAACTTGGAAGTGCACTGCATGATCTTTCAAATAAAATTCAAAAAGAAACTTCAGTTGTTGTGCTTTTTTTACTCTTGAAAAAATAACTTACCTTTTCTGTCCACCAGGTGTCATATTTACCAAACATACCCAAGTAAAGATTTAGTCAGTATGGCAGCCTGAACAGTAGTCTGTGCAGTGTATCATATTACAACTTTGAAATCCGCAGCTGCAGAACTGCTGCTTTTGATGTTGTGAAAACAAATGTAGCAAAAATGTAAAATCTGATCTCCTCCCCATCCAATGTTTCTCTTCAAGCTCACGTCCCAGAAGCAGACGGTAACGTGTTCCTGACGGTCATGATCACACACTGCAGAGATGACATGGTCTCTTGGCATGGCCGTGGTTTTGTTTTTTGGATGCAGAGTTCTCAAAACATCTTATCGGTTGAACTAAAAGCAGTCTTGAGGACTCTTGGTTTTTGGAATTGACCGTTTTTGCTCAATGATTCACATGAGATGATAACCCCCCCATGCCAGTTCTTTTTATTTTTTAATAACCTTTTGCAGGTTGAGCACTACTCTAGAGGGCTACTGACATCTTCACCTGATTGCCATTTTGTTCTTGATGAGTGGTTGTTTTTTTTTTTTTTAAATGAGCATTAAGAAATGGGAAATTTACCTTAATAGAAAAGAAGACGTTAAAACCGGATCATTGCAGATGATGATGGCCCTGGTTGGGTAAAGGAATTAGACGGTATTATATGAAACCTGATGAGAAAAACCGTGATGCAGTTTATAGTTTCAAAGCAGATATTCTGCTGCCAAACATTTAAAAAATGTATTTACTAATTATGATTAATCTGATATTTGCATTCCCAGTGATATGCTTATATATAGCAGAAAATGGAGGGGACCTGAACCCTTTGGTAGTTATGCATTTGCTAAAGAAAAACTGCTGCTCCTCCTTGAACATATATAACCAGATAGTGAATTGTGTTCACAGGTCAAAGCTAGAGTTTCTAGATTAGACGGCTCGGTGAACACTACCTGCTCTGGGTGCGGCTGATGTAAATTGCTTTGTGCATATTTCCAGCACCTGGAAGTATGTGTGGAACGCTCTCTGTGTAAATACTAAAGTGTTCGAGTTTCATGAGTCAATTCCTTCTTCTCCATCCAGATATGTGACGGCCACACCCTGCTGTTGATGTAACACTTGCATTAAAAAAAGGAACATGTCGAGTTTGTGTAAACTTCGTTTGTTCTCAGGGAACTATGTAGTGTAATAAAGCAGCCACGGTGGCGATCGGAGGTGGACAAACTGAGTTTATCTCACATTGCACAATGTGGAATTTAAACAGGTGGGCTGTGGTTGAAGTCCAGGGTGGACCAGGAACATGGAGACCTGTACCATAAGATGACAACCCCTTTAGTTAATGAAGCCTGTTGGATCAGAAAAGTTCATTCCAATCTAGTCTTTTTGGATTATTTGTTAGACAGATTACATTGTATGTGCGTTTCATGTTATTGTGTCCAACACACAACGTCCGTACTTACATAAATGATAATTAAACATTTTCACTTTCTGGTCTCGTCCTGGAATAATGTGCACTAAGTAGGAATGTCGGTTAATAGTTAAAGCTGCAGTTTCTGACATTTGGCCCCTTTGGGGGCAGCGTAAATACGTTGTGACTATAACATTGACTTCTAAGTTTACGTCAGACCGTTTAGCAGACAGTTGCACATGTCCACATCCAGAATATACGCAGCAGTGTCGTCATTCATCTAGAGCATGGGTGCATGAACAGACAACGGGCCCCTAAAGCGACAGACATGGAAAAGGGCCCGACATCCCCTACGTAGGAGCAAGACACGAACTCTGTGATGGCTCTTCTTTTGTTTGGGTTGCTTTGCATCGCCACGTAAGTATTATGTCTCATTTTGTCTCTCTTTGTTGCCATCTTGCTTTGTCTCTTTTTGCAGTTGCTTTGGTTCTTCCTGTTTGTGGTCATAGTCACTCTCTCTGGTTGGTACGTGTTCGTCTGAGTGACATTTAGTATTTGAAGGCCAGAGGGGTCCCTGACGCTTTGAGAACCTGGGCCCGCTGAGTAATCCATCCATTATGTGGAGTCAGACTAGTCTGACCGGATGAGCTAATGGCAGGTCATTCTACTTCTCATAACTGATGACCGAAACAATGAGCTGAAAGTGTCTATGAAGCTCCTTAAAGCTGCAGATTCAAGCCTCGGTTCTCCGTATAGCTTCATCGCCACAGATGTTATGGTCAAATGTAACGAAAGTTCTGCCTTGGACAAAGGTCACGGTCAACCTGTGTCTTGTTGCCTCCTCATTCATCCCCACTCTCTACCTCTGGGCTCCTTTCCTTTCACGCCTCCCTCTCCCCTCAGGGATGTGTGTGTTGCTGTGTGTAGTGACTGCTGGGTGTGCGTCGGACACACCCACTGCAAGCATGAGACGGGCGGCATGCCGAGCCGTTTCCTTCCCACTGAGGAGCAAAGAAGTCACATTGTTCCAGAGGTGCCACACTACTGTGCATATTTGTGTTTTGTGCTGACAATAATACAAACTGTCACACAATCACACACACACACACACACACACACACACACACACACACACACACACACACACAAACCCTTTACATTAAATATATGCATGCAGTTTTACATGCTTATCTTTGTTATCAGTTTTTTTCTTTCTTTTTGGCTGCAGGTGACGTTTGCATTCTTCACTCTGGACTTTGACTTGTGTATCACAGAGGTAATTTCACAGGGTGTGTGTGTGTGTGTGTGTGTGTGTGTGTGTGTGTGTGTGTGTGTGTGTGTGTGTCCGATACCTACTGATAATCAGAAACTAATGCTCTCTGTCACTCAGGTCCCGTCAGGTGTAACAATCCAAGATAATTATAATAATTCAACTAATTAATCAATCAGCTCTGCTGCAATTGCCAGACTGATGTAAACGTTTAGAAAAACAAGTCCAACCTTTTTATAGTTACGACTGTTCCACTAGGTCACCTTTCCAGTGTTACAACTTGAACGATGACTGCACCTTGCTCTTCTGAATACGGGCAAATCTTAAATCATTAAGATTTAATTTTCCTTTTATTCATACTCCCTATGTAGCATCAAATAGTGACGTGGGACGCAAACAAAATCTAGATTTGCTGTCGGGTATAAATGTACAATAAGAAAAACGAGTTCTGCTGCATTCCTCCATGATCATACGTGTGGAAACATGGAGCTGATAACAGAGCAGATCGGTGCAGATTACTGTAAGAAACTTAACTTGTGAGAGAAGTGTGATATCAAGACCATAATGAGGTGCTTTCAGAGGTCGTGACCTGTTTCCTGATCACGCTTCTATTTCTCTATCTAACACTAGAATCAACTCCATGAAAGAAAAGCTCAGAGGAGCAGAGCGACGAGCGTGGAACAGGTCCGCCCGGTCTGCTTCCACTGACGACACACCTGCCGGCCTGGGAGGAGCTGAGACAGGTGGACGCTCCTTAACTGGGAGGGAGTCGTCGCGGGAGACGAGAGGAAAGAGGAGAGGAGAGAGGGTGAGGTTGGAAGAAACAAACTCGGACTCCGATTACGACAAACGTCTCCAAGATGTCGAACATAAAGGATTACAGTTCTGTAAAGATCAGCAAGTGAGTTCCTCTCTCTCTCTCTCTCTCTCACTATGTGTGTGTGTGTGTGTGTGTGTGTGTGTGTGTGTGTGTGTCAGGCTCCCCGGTCTTATGTTACCCTCCCTTGTGTTGTGTTGAAGGGCTCGCCTGCTTCATGTTGCACACAGGCAGTTTGTTTTTCTACCACAATCCCGGCGTTTCTGTTTGCACAGTGTTTTATTTTTCCACACCGCGGCGGTCAGGTGCCAAATGAAGACAACGATCTGGATCTTGAAATATATAAACAAATGTTTGCCTTTCATTCATTCTCAAACAGAGCGCTGTAGGAGAACCAGGAGCTCCTTTGACACATGTCTCAGTCTGTTTACTCTCATAACACCACGGTGTTTGGAAGTTTTACAGGCCGACTGGACTTGATGGAGTGTCTTCTCATCTGTCTCCTTGTCTTTGCTTAAGGGGTGCATCGTTAAATTTGATCCCAGGCTGTAGCCGCTGCTCATTAAGCTGATAGGTCAACACTTGAATGTCCTTATTGTCATTGCTTTATAGTGCCGTTGTTTGAGTACAGGATGGACTTCACTACACATGGCATGACACATACGTGGACTTCCAGAGAGTTTTAAAATTGTGCAACCTCCAGTCCGCTCTTGTCAAAGTGACTAAGCAGGTGTTGGTCTCCCGTGGGTGCAGCATGTCACCCAGGGGGAACACATACTGCTGCACAATGCTGCACCCGAGGCTTGAGATTGTGACTGACAGAGGAGGGAGTGGCAGGGCAGGGTCTCTCTCTCCGCCGCCGGGTCTGTTAGTCTTCATTAGAACACAGTGACAGTCTATAACTCATATACATATTATTCATGCTATTCATAATTCTCTGAGCAAAGAATCAACTGCAGCCGAGAGGAGAAAACATTCAGATCCTCCACTTATGTCAAAAAACAAAAAAACGAATAGGTATCAAATATCACAGTAGAAAGTCCGTCATTGAAAATGCTACTTCAATAAAAGTATGTAAATATACTTACAGTATTGCTGTAGAGGTACTCCCCCAGTGAGTCTTACAGCTGATAATAAAGGTCTATTGTGTGGTTGGGTTTCTATTCCTCGCGTGTTAATGTTTGAGCAGCTCTTCACTGTGGAAGTTGGTTGAGGTGGAGCACATTTTGAACTACTTAATTACAGATTAATCTCCTGACTGATTGATCGATTGATTGTTTGGTTTGTAAAAGCACCCGTCACAATTACCCAGAGGCCAAAGTGGCACCATCACAATGCTGCTTTTGTCCCTTGAATGAGTACAGACCTCAATGTCACAACATTTATTTAAATAATTAAAAGGAATGGAAGCAAATCTTCGCATTTAAGAAGCTGGAATCATGATTTCTCTAAAAAAAAAAAAACATATTTTCTGCTGATTTACTTATTATTTCAGCTCTTATGTACTCTTGGGTTGTTGAGCAAAATTTTTTTGAAAATTAAATCTTACAAAAGAACCTACAACTAATAGTATGTGTCATAGATAGAGAATACTAGAAGTACCTCAGATTTGTACTTAACATTGACTAAGTGAACGTAGTTACATTCCAGCAGTGGGAGTAATAAAAAGAAGGTACTGCATAAAGTAGTCCACTCCTAGTACTGCACCTCCTCCGAGCCATAATGTCTGACTACACCTGCCATAACCCTGCTGGAAAGAAAAGAATGATAACCTGATAAGAGATGGTGTGACGACATTCCTGAGCTCCGATGGGGGGACAACCCCCCTCTTCTACCACGCGTCCCCTGGATCCTGATGATCCGGGTGTGTCACCATAAATAGTTGGCTTTCATATCACAGTGAAGGAGGAATGAACAAATAGAACACAAACAGGTCTGTGGAGCTCGGTTCATGAGTGACATGCCAGTGAAGGATGGCGTTGAGCAGGTGAAGGAATCTTCTTTGTTCGTGCTCTCGAGGGTTTCCTGTTCACACCTCAACTCCAGAGGGAAAATAACGAGTTCAGCAGCACTTTCAATACGATCACAGACATTTATTACCATTTACTCCACTTCATTGATTTGAGAGCGATAGTTATTTTGAACTTTGAACTCCTCAGGATTCAGAATGATGTCACGGGTTTGAAGGATTCTAACCATCCTCTCTGTGTTTGTAGGAGTCAGGCCAACGACCTGGCGGTGGTGATCGCTCGCATGCAGTCGAAGGCCGACCAAGTAGAGAAGAATGTTCTAGGAACAGAGGAGCTGCTGACCCTGGTAAGAAGTCAGCTTACGCCAGCGCCACGCAAATACGTCAACAGCGGTTTGATTTGATTGCTGAAAGTGTTCTCCCCTCCTCCCTGTAGGACACGGAGCGTGATGGGAAGAAGCTGCCGCTGATCCACCAGAAGGTGAATGCAGAGAACCTGGCGCAGGCTGAAGGGCTGCTGAAGGACCTCTTCATGGACGTGGACAAGGCCAAGAGGCTGCAGCACCCGCAGGCCAAAGAGATAGAGAGAGAGTGAGTTTATCTTGTTATACACACACACACACACACACACACACACACACACACACACACACACACAGAGGCATGCAAACCAACAGACACGCCTTAAACTCAATACTTCGCATGCCATCAAGATCTGCCACAAAGTGTCACATCCACATTCCCTTCTAATGTTCTCCACCCATCTGCTCACCCATTCATCCTCCACCTCTTTCAGTGTGAAAAACCTCCACGACCGCTGGGTGAAGGACTGTGCCACCTACAGGGAACTGTACGCCCAGCCACTGGTTCTGGATCCCCAACCAAAAATCGGCTGGGGTCCTCTGCTGGACGAAAAACTGGTTGGTTCAAAGCTTTCAAGGGTTTTAGAAGTGAAACAACTTCAGGATTGGTGAAAAGTCACAGTTTTGTAATGCTGGTTATTTACAGAAACAGCTAAAGGACGACGGGTACGGCCCCAACCTGACCGATGTAGAGAAGCAGATAGCGGCACACAACATTCTGAACCAGGAGATCGAGGCCTACAGCCCCCAGCTGAAGCCCAGCACCACCACCTCACAGGTAACAGCAGCAAACAGGTGCCGTCACACCGGCACGCTCGCTGCAGGAGACTTACCTGGTTCCTCTTTGTCTTTGTCCCCAGGAGCAGTACGCCATCCTCAAAGAGAAATATGCTCAACTCTACGTGAGTGTTTTTGCACTTGGTGTGTGTGATTGGTGTGGTTTGAAGTCAGGGTTGTGTATTTGTAACGTGCATGCTTGTGCTGTTGCAGGAGAGCTCCCAGCAGAGACGCAAACACCTGGCCTCCCTGTACGAGTACGTGCAGAGCTGCAGTAAGGAACTGGTCTACCTGTCAGGCCAGCAGGAGAGGATCCTCCAGAGGGACTGGAGTGATCGCATGGTCGACCCCCGAGGCGTCCGCATGGAGTACGAGGTGATCCTCTCAGTTGGAACCGACCCGGCTGGCGTAACCAGTGTGGTAGAAACCACGGAGCTACTTGTCATGTCTTCCACATCCCTCTTCATGTTGTTTCTCTTTACGTGCAGAAATTCAAAAACAACGGGCTGCTGGCGCACGAGAGTGAGATCAACAAGCTGCAGGAGGAAGGAGATCGTCTGATTGACATGAAACACCCGGGCAGCTTAACCGTAAAGGTTCGTCTGTCGGCTGCTTCTCATAGTGACCAACATGGTGGTATGACACAGGATTTATAATGAGCTAATGATTCTAAGCATTAAATGGGGTGGTTGTTCTCGTCAGGCCCACAGAGATAGTGTGCAGGCTGAATGGCAGTCCTTCCTCAACCTGTGTCTGGCGCAGGAATGCCACTTGGACAACGTCGAAGTCTACAAGAAGGTAGAGAGCCTCTGACAGCATGACTGACTGGGACAACATGTCCTCTACTAAATCCACCAGCTCATTATAAAGTGACTGTTTGTCCAACGCAGTTCCAGCTGGACGCGGAGACGTTGTCCGACTCCCTGGAGAGGCTGAACTCCGCCATGGACCCCAGATCTCTGGGCGATAAGAGCAACCCTGAGGTCCTGTTGGTGCTGGAGGTACAACGGTGTTTTCTAACGTCAGGGTTTAGTATTCAAACTGGTCCAAACACTGAAACAAAGTCATTCTCTGCGTGTGACGAGTGTCTGCTATTATCATGACCCATTATATTATTTTAACAATCCTTTTCAAAATATCGCTGGAGTATTTTTTTCAGCTGTAAGAAATGTTATAAATTGCTCATAAACATACGTAAATCTAAGGATTTACACTTTTATCTTTCACTCGAATCAAAAGTCAGTTTTATACATCCAACCTCAGAGTTTGTTCTGTCATAATGATGTCCGTGTGCTGTGAGGGTGTGAACTGTGAGTTTTCAAGTTTTTGCCACATTGTTCAAGTTCTTCGTGTCCGATGTTGACTTAGTGTTGACGTATTTGTTTAGTCTTTGAGGTCTCTGGGGTCTGTTTGCTGAGTTATCCAACGTGTTTGAGCCAAACATGTAAAACTTCAAAGAAATGTTCTAATGGTGTAAAAACAATTCTTAGTAAAAAGTAGAAGTTCAGAGTGACTTTTTATCTACATTATTATTAAATGCAAACTGCAGTAGAGTGTGTCTACCCACAATGCACTCTGTCAACCACTGAATCAGCCAACAGTAACCCTCCTAATGTAACTTGTCAGTGTTCAACTCACATACACAGATAAAAAAAATATAGAGGCAATAATAAATCATAATAAATAATGACAAAACAAAACAAGTTTCTATTGACTGAAAGGCTGGAGCCTGAGCTTGTCATGACACCTACACTTTACATTCATTATTTTGTACAGTTCCTTCAATTCATACACTTAAAAGTAGGAAACAAAATATGTTAAATATCTAAAAAGTCTCAAACTAAAATTCATATTAACACCGGTGTTCATACCTAATTTCCATTTAAATTTACTTTTTAAATGTTCTCAACAGTATATTGAGACAATATCAATATACAGCACGCTATTTGGCATATCAAATCTTAAATGCAAAAATGTTATATATTGTAACCATTTTATAAAAGTAATGTTTTTCATTTTACAAAATAAATGCTACCTAAAAATTACAATTATATATATATATACATAACATTGCTTTTAAATGTTTTTAGTGTCTTTTAATCTTTGCTAATGTCGAACCTCTGGTTCCTCTCAGGCTTCCAAACAGCCACCAATCTGCTTTAAACCTGCTCAGCAAAATCTCTTCTGCCCGATTAGATAGTGAAGTCGTGCTAAAGTTCAGGACGCTTCACATTATATCTTCGTTTGTTAACGTTGCTTCCGTTGTTATTGGACAATACCCTCAGGGAGATGAACCAGCAGTGAAGAGGAACGAGCAGCGTCTGGCGTCCCTCAGGGAACTCAGCAGCGGCGTCGTGCCTCTGAAGTTGCGTCGAACGAGGCCCGTCCATCCCACCAGTGCCGTGTCCCTGTGTGACTGGGCCGACAAAGAGGTGGGTGGTGATCATCTCCAGGCTTTGATGTAAAAACCTAATTCTATATGACAGGAAATGATGTCTTCATCATCTTCTCTGTCTGCTTCAGGACACAGTGAGGCGTGGTGAGGCGCTAAACCTCAAGTCCAACTCTCATAATACAAACTGGGAGCTGGAGGGCAGCAGTGGGAAGACCAGAACCCTCCCCGGGGCTTGTTTTATGGTCCCACCACCTGATGCTGAGGCACTGGAGAAAGTAAACAGGTGAAGAGTGCAAACTCACAACAAACAGTATGTTTGTATACAAAACCTGTATGGATGTCAATGAGACATTGTGTGTCTGTGTGTTCAGTCTGGACAGAGATCTGAAGGAGCTAAAGAGCCGGAGATCTGCACTCATGAACGCCTTGAGGAGCCCCACGTTGGAGGTGGTCCGCCCTCAGAAGGCAGGTGAGAACAGGACCGCATTTTTTTTTTATACGGCTATAAGAACATGGAAGAGACTTTGGTTGGAGATCTGCTCTGATCTAACTTCTCATTGTAGATTGAATGTATTTGCTCCTCCTCAGCTGCTGTTCAAAGTGCTCCAGAGGATCCCAGAGCCGCAGAGCTGGCCAGTGATCTAGACCGGATCAATAGAGCCCTGGAACGGAGCGAAAAAGAGATCCTGAGTCGACTCAGAGCCCCGCTAGACAACCGTAACCCCACACAGGACCTGGCACGCAGGCTGGAAGAGCACCAGGTGAACATTATGCTTTAATAATACATGTTTCATTATTTATTTTCCAAATGTAATTCTCAACATGTTCACGTGTTGCTGCTCCTCCGCTCTGAGCAGATAGACTTTAGACCTTTTAGACCTTTCCACAATCTGCTTAGCCATTAAAGAAGAAGAGTTAGAGAAAAAAGCCATAACCTGTCTTGTCACAATTAATTTGATTTAATTAACTCTGGATATACGAGTAATAATTGAATACTTGTAATGTGTTTATGTTTATTCCGATGAAGTGTGTGGGCATCAATAGGCTGTTGATCTACAGTGGAGATGATTGGCTTTGCTAGTAGCTTTAGCTAGTAGTTAAATCTGGAACTTAGCATCATTTCTCTGTTTTTGTATTTTTGTACATGGGCCCTGATATAAATAAGGTAAATAAACCAAGACTAAACATGTCTGTCTACTTGTGATCAGTAACACGTTGTGACTTGTCCTCCAGAAATCTGCACAGACGGTGAGAAAGCTGGAGTCTGAGAAGTCTGCGATCCAGAGAGAGATGGAGCCGATTCTGGCCAGGAAGCCCCTGGGACCCAGTGGCTCTACGCTGCCCCTCAAACTCAGCGATGCCAACAACAAGCTTGATGACATTAACACCCTCCTTGATCTTTATAATAAAAAGTAAGAAGACTTTCCTTTTTAATCTGATCAATCTAATCCATTTTTGAACATCTTCTGATGGGTTTTTCATTATTGCCTCCTGTGTTTCTTCCCCCTCAACCAGAGCTACAGCCTCCATGTTCCTGGAGAAGCAGAAGCAGAATGTGGACGGCATCGTGTCTGGGTTTGAGGAGAAGCTAGCTAAAGATGGCGTCATTCTTGATCAACCCAACGTCCTCCAGAATCAAAACCAGCAGCTGCAGGTGTTGTACTTTATAATGCTGTTGAAATGTGGCTTTTTGGGAGGGAGGGGCAGGAGCTCAAACAGAGCGTTTCAGAGAGAGGGTGAGAAGAGCTGCTGCAGCACAGCCAGGATGTTCAAATAAAGCACCTTTCTGAGCATTATGTACATAGATATACGTATAATAGATCCAAACCTGTAGTTTTCTTTATTTCTGTTCCTTCCTCTGATCCCAAACAGCTCATGCGCGGCGATGTCGCCTCAAACAAGGATGAGTTGAATAAATTAGGCAGAGACTTGGACCTGACAGGGCAAGCATGCAGTTCCTTGCAGCAGAGTTTCAACGAATACTGTCCGGACATCCGCCGCCAGGAGAATGAGGCGAAACAACTCAGGGCTCGTTACATGAATGTCAACAATCAGCTCCAGGAAAGGTGAGTAAAACCACATTCAGGCTTTGCTGTTTTTTTTAAATAATGTATTTAAAAATGGAAGCATTGCATTAATGATGTTTGTAATATTTTGCTTCAGGTCCGGTCTCTTACAGAAAGCAATGAGTAAAAACCAAGATTTCCAGAACGCTGTTCAGTCACTGGACTTCTTCTTGGTTAATTTGCCCAATAATGCGATCAAGCCTACAGATGATGTGTTGCAGATAACAGCCAAGCAGAACTCTCAGAAGGTGAGTGGAAGTATTTTGTTCCCTACATTAACATGTCCACAGCTTCTATGTACAAACTGACTCAAGTCTGTGTGGATCACTCTTGTTTAGAAAGTGATGGAGGACATCGAGAGGAAATCTGAGGATCTAGACCGAGTCAAATTTCTTTCCCGGGATCTGCAGAGCGTTTTGAATGTGAGTCCAGAGAATGTGATTATTCTCATTTGAAGTTGATTAGATATGCACGTCCATGTACCTAATCCATCAAACTTTAAAATGATTTGCTTTCAGGAGTATGGCTCTAAATCAAACACTTACCGTGGTACTCTGAATGATGGCGAGGATTATTGTGACGATGATGATGAAGATGATGATGAACCAGTCCTTAAAAAACGTCAAACTACTTTGGCTAAGGCAGTGCAGAGAAAGGTACACTTATAGACAACCACTTAAAGAAAACTAAGAACTCATGACAATTCTCTACCCGTTCACTCTGTCATCTTCTATTTCTAATGTTGCCCTTTGCTTCTACTACAGGAGCAAAATATACTGAACCTTTTTGCTGAGGTGTCTGCAGAAAACAACCAGCGACTCAGTCAATTGGAGACGACGAGGAACATGAAGGCCAGGGTACGATATCATGGAATCAATACAACATAAAAGCACAGAAGTAATTATAGAATAATTCCCACTGTTTCTTACCCAACATGACCATCTTCTTTGTTATTTCATTCATGTGCAGAATGAAGAGAAAGTTAGTCAGGTGGTGTTCAACCAGCAGATGCAGATGCAGAGTCAGATGAAGGACCAGGAGGAGAGTAGTGGTCTGAAAAGGGAATTAAATGAGGAGGTTGAGAGGCGCTTACATGCTGAAAAAGACCTGGAAACATACCGTAGGAGGTTTGTGTCTCTGAAGAGTAGGAGAGGAGTGGAGAGGTTGGAGGAGAAGGAGGTGGTTCAGTACTACCGTGAGCCCAAACTGGAGATAGAACTAAAGTCCCTGAAGAATCGCATCCAGGATGAAGCAGTGAAGAGGACGAAAACCCATTCAGAGTTGGAAATTATACAAGAGAGGATTATCAAAGTAGAATTGCAGCTGATGAAAATTGAACCAAAACTGGTGACCAAGGTGCTGACTGAATACGAGAGAGACCCACAGCTTGACAAAGAAGCCGCCAAGATCAGAGAAGAAATGCGCAGGATACGACTGGAGCTCCAAACAAGAGATACTGAGGCAGTTCATGTGAAAACCGAGCTCACGGTCCTGTCCCAGCAGAAACAGAAGATCAGGGAGAAGGTTGTGAAAAAAGAAGTGGTGACGATTGAAAAGGATCCGGAGATGCTGAAGGCTGTTCTCACGTTCCAGAATGACATCTCGGAGGAGGAACACAGGTGCAAGTTGCTCAACGACAGCATTTTTAGCACGAGGAGCCAGATAAACACACTGGAGAGAATCATTCCCAGCATCCAACCCAAGATAGTCACCAAGGTGGTGAAGCAAGTACAGCAAGATCCAGACACACTGGATGAGTCTAAGAAAATACGCGTAGCCTTGGAGGAGGAGCAAGAGGAGAATACTATCCTGATGAAGGACCTGACCACCTTTCAGCTACGTTATAGTGAAGTGGACAAGCTCAGGCCTAAAGTAGAGATCAAGGAGATCGTCAATGAGATCTACAGAGTTGATCCTGAGACAGAACTGGAGCTGGTGCGTCTGAAGAAAGAGCTGCAGGATTCCAGCCGTAACCGCGCAGACGTGGAGAAAGACATCAAGACGCTAATGACCACTCTCATCACCCTGCGTGCCCAGAAACCCAAAGTGGAGTACAAGGAGACGACCCAGGAGGTGATCAAAGAAGAAAAGAGCCCAGAGGTCACCAGGGAATTGCAAAGGCTGAACAACCAAGTCGCCCGTTTGCTAGTCAACTATGATACCACCCTGGAGCTGCTGACCCACCTACGTAGAGAAAGGGACGAGCTGAAACTTGAAAAATCCAAGGTGGAGACCAAGCTCATCAACAAAGAGCTCATCAAATATGAGAATGATCCACTTCTTGAGAAAGAGGCTGACAGACTTCGGAGGAATGTAAGAGATGAGACTCAACAACGGCGCACTGTGGAGGAGTGTCTCTTTGACCTCCAGAACCAATACATCATCCTCGAAAGGCAAAAGCCGGAGGAAAAGATTGTCATGCAGGAGGTGGTGCGTCTTCAGAAGGACCCCAAGCAGATGGTTGAGCACGAGAAGTTGAACAAGAACCTGGACGATGAAATGAAAAGTCGCCGGAAGCTTGAATTAGAGGTCAGACAGCTCAGAGCCCTGATCCAAGACAAAGAGAGTACCCTGGCTCACATGGACGATCGTCAGAAGAGGATTCAAGTAGAAGTGGAGCTCAGGCAGATCAAATCTCGCATTCTTGAACTTGAAAACTCTCCATCACCTGTTGAGGAGAAGATTGTAATCGAGGAGGTCCTGAAAGTGGAGAGGGATCCTCAGCTGGAAAAACTTACTGATGGTATACGTGTTGACTTTGAGACTGAGGCCACCAATATCAGTCGTCTAGAGAGAGAAATCCGCAACCTGAGGGTCAAGTTGGAACTTCTGCAAAAGGAGAAGTCACTCGAGAAGGTTGTTTACAGAGAAGTCGTTCGTGTAGAGAAAGACCCGGTGCTGGAGGCTGAAAGGGAACGTCTAAGAGAGCTCGTAACGCAGGAGAGAAACCTCCGGAGGGACCAGGAAGATAACACTCAGAACATCCAAATCAAAATTGCTCACATGGTGTCATCGAAGACTATGTCTTCTCAGGAGGAGACCACTTACATCGCCAACAGAGATGCTCTGCAGAGAGAGAAGGAGGATATGCTCAGACAGCTCAAACTGCTTGAGTCCCAAAGAATGAACATCAGCCTAACCTTCCAGCAACAGTCCAAGCTGATGAGCGAGAGAAACCAGATTGTACGGCAGAGAAGTCTTAAGACCACCTCTGAAATGCAACGGCTGGAGAAGGAAATCCTCAATGAAAAAGACAAGGCACATCAGAGAGAGGCACTTATCATAGAGCTGCAGAACAACATCCAGAAAGAGGAGCACTCTGAAACCCACACCAGGGAGACAAATCTTTCCACGAGGATCACCATCATGGATCCAGAAACTGGCAGAGACATGTCTCCCTATGATGCCTTTATGCAGGGGCTAATTGATCGCAACCACTACATTCAACTATCGGAGTTGGAGTGTGACTGGGAGGAAATCACTTCCACCGGTCCAGATGGCGATACAACAATTCTGCAGGATTGCAAAAGTGGGAAGCAGTACTCTGTCAAGGATGCTCTGAGCAGTGGTCGCTTGACCCAGTATGATGTGTCTCGCTACAAGGATGGGAAAATGTCCATTTCTGAGTTTGCCCTCCTTGTTGTCGGGGAAATCAGAACGCCTGTCGTTCCTCCAATAATTTCTCCAAGATCACCCACCAAACCCTCCCTAACCTCTCCCTTGAACTCCATGCCAAACTCCCTGAGGTCCTCCTACCCCAGCCTCAACTCTCACCACAATGGCAGTATGAACAACCTCAGTGCCTCTGCCGGTGATGAGTATTTCCCCATCTCTGGTATCTTAGACACCACCACCGAAAGCCGCATGTCTGTGCGAAGTGCCCTGACCCGCAAACTCATTGATGCCGACACGGCGCTGAAGCTGCTGGAGGCACAAGCCGCCTCTGGAGGAATCGTTGACCTCTCTAAGAAGGACAAACTGTCTGTCCACAAGGCAGCTGAGCGCGGCCTCATTGACTCAAGTGACATGTACAAGCTTCTGAATGCCCAGAAAGCCTTCACTGGAGTCGAGGACCCCACCACCAAAGACCGTCTGGCAGTGGGACAGGCTGCAATGAAAGGGTATATTCCTCAAGAAAATGCCAAGAGGTACATGGAGGCGCAGTACCTGACCGGTGGGTTTGTGAATCCCGCGAAACCAGGCCGCCTCACTCTCGAAGAAGCTCTTGCCAGTAATATTATTGACAGCGCAACAGTAGAGGAGCTGCGAGTGGAGGCTTCCCACACAAAAGGGCTGATAGATCCCATCACTAAAGAGAAGATATCATACAAGCAGGCGATGGATCGGTGTAAGAGAGACACCAGTACGGGGCTCCTGCTGCTTCCTGCAGCCTCCACTGATGCCGGAAACGCCCCATCATACTCAAACTATCGATTCAGTTCCTCCTACAACAGAATCTAGATGACATGAACTTTAAGATGTTTTTGTTCTAGTGTGTATGTGATAACGCTAACTGATCCACGTAAAGATAAAAAGGAAAATTTCTTATATTCATACATTTTTTTGAAAACACTGGAAAAAAACTAAACATTTTTGGTAAAAACTGTAAATGTGGATCTACTTTTTTCAGTGCTATTTTGGTCTGCTGTTGAAATGAGGGTAATGCATGTTTTATATAGTATGTTTTTTCAGCACACTCAGGCTAAATCCTTCTTTAGTGCTTATTAAACTCCACATGTCTCACATTCATTTTTCTGTCTTGTTATTTTACATATTAACAGTTGAATCACCAGAACATGCATGTCACTCGGATCATCAAATTTTAGCCATGCTAACAACAGCTACACTTTGTTTTTAGTGCTAATTAACAAGCTACCATAATAACTTCCTAACTGTTGATAATGGTAAACATTGTACCTGCTAAAATTCCACGTTAGCATGCTGATGTTAGCATGCTGATGTTAGCATGCTGATGTTAGCGTGCTGATTCTTGCTATAAATATCCATATGACGTGTCTTCCCATTTCTAGAAATAACTTGCTCCACATGACGGTGAATCATCGACTATATCTAATACTTAAATAGCTGTATTTAATATAGAATGCTTGTAAAGCCCGGCGAGTCGTGCTGGGAATGATGGATTAAGGATACAGATTAAATATGACTCGAGCATGTAGTGAGTTATGGTTAACAAGGTCAAAGTCACGGGTCAACATGGATGAGACACGTGTCTATTAAAAGCTAAAACATTAGGACTTGGAACGAGGTCTAAAAGGTCTAAAAGGTCTAAAATCCCCTTTTCCTGGCATGGGTAAAAAGGTGGTATATGTTGGGAAATTGCCTGAAAGATCCCATCGGACCTGACAGTGGAGTTTATAAATGGTGTTGAGGTGGGAATACGTATGAGGCCTCTCTGATGGGATGTCTGCCTGCCAGATTACCTGCCCGATGACTGTAAGGATTTTGTGGGATTACAGCACATGAGCCTGTCTGGAGGCTGAAGTGGCCCCTGATGGTTGCGTCATCTCACTAAAGGTAGTTGTAGAAGTACAAATAGCCGACTGTCTTTTCTTGCTTTATTGTTTTTTTGTTGTTGTATTTTTCCCAGCAAAGTGAAGGCTGGAATCAAACTCTGGATTCTCCCGTTTCTATACATGGCATACCGATCTAAATGCATGTGTGATGACTGCTTTGCTAAACAGCCCAGAATACGACAGCGTCACACACAAGAGCCCCATTTGCACTGACTGGACCATTGCCTGAGTGATGATAATTGGCGGCTACTTTTTGTTTGGCTCAATCATTATTGTCGTAATACTAGACTGCAGTGCTGATGGTTTGAACCCTGACAATGAGCATTTGTACATTTGTCCCTTCACTCTGTCTGTAGATGACGATGGTGAAGCCTGCCCTGCAATCATGCCAACAACATATCAATTAGCATTTTAAGCACTCTTCTTCAGCGTATTATCCCCTCTTCATAAAGCAATGTCAGGCACAGTGACGATATTCAGAGATAAAAAAGAAAATATGTTGCCTGGTCAGCCTGGTGCTTTATTTGTGCTGTTGGAAATTGATCATCAATACACCATTAGAACAAAATGATGAACCATAAGGATCAATCAGACAATCATACACTAAAATTGGATCCATTGAGGCTTGAATCATTCTGCAGATTTCTGTCTGTAACTTTATTCCCCATCGCCAAAATGAACTTCCACTAAGTCCACCTGACCCGTGAGATTTACAAAATAAAACTTTACCTGAGTCCATTTAGATTCCTGAGAGAAAATGGGATATTGGTGATTTTATGCATATTATTTAGGTGTTCTGATCAAATGTCAACTTGCATCACAATGACCTCATACTTCAGGAATGTCACATCTCTAGTGGTCTTGGGTTATTTTTGGTTATTTCCCTGTTTTATTTTGTAAGTCCCCTGCCTCTTGTTTGACTTCCTGTCTGTGTGGGTTTCCCACCTGTATGTCATTGGTCCCGTCAGCCGTGCTTTGTTTCCACCAATCCGTTTTCAGCCTGCCCGCATGTCTTGTCTGATTAGGTTCGTCTACCTTTATCCTTTGTCTTCCCAGCATGCCGTAGTCCATGTTCATGGTTGTGTTCCCCAGTGTGTTCCGGTTTCAGTCCCTTTTGGTATCTTTTTTGCCTTTGCACTTTTTTTTTGTTAGTTTCACCTGCCCTCCCCTTCTTTGCATTTGTGTCCTCTTGTATTGACAGCTGCACAATGCGTGTAAATGTAGTGAATCAGTAGCACTGATCTGGTGCTGCCGTTGTTACTTAGTGACCTCAGCAACATGAAAAACAATAACAGTTTAGATTTCACTGTCACTTGGTAGGCTTATTGGCTTATCAGGGGATTATTCCTTGTTTCCTGGGGAAACAATGCATACTTTGGGTGTTCGGGATGATATTAGTTGCTGGTAATATGGAAAATGTGTTTCCAAGACTTTATGAATCTTTACTCTGCTAACTCTGAGCTGATACTAACTGGAGTTCAGATTCATTTATTTAAAGTTGACCACTAAATCTGCCCTTCAGAGGAGCGGGAGAGCTGCTCAGCCGGCACGTTAGTGGATTACATGGTGACTGTGTCATGGATTAAAGCTCCATTCAAGAGCATAAGGCTTCCTGCTGGCTGGCCTCCAGAGGTGATGTTGTACTAACCCTACAGAATAACCTTTACATATAAGTGATAGTTAATGAAGTACTCAAGGGAATGTTTGATTAGATAAACTTGCCATTCGGTGCATGTGCAATATAATCTAAATATATTTTGGGTCAGACAAACTCAAAATCATATTTTTTTTCATCGTAAAAAACAAACATTTTATTGAAATTGTAGTACTGTGACAGAAACAATTTTTGAAGATACAATACAAAACATGGATGCAGACTAATGGATGAATGCGACCCCTTCTATCCTCCCACATTTACAGCAGCTAATAGAGCTGGAGGAGCTGTGACGTCAATGTAACTCCAGTTACTGAGTCAACACACTACTCTACTTCCCCCACGTGTAAGTGATAAACAGGATAGAGTCTAACAACCAGCATCACATAGTTCATTCCCCATGTTTATTGTACACAATGAGATCATTTCACATGAGATAGATTCAGTATGAGATTAGAGGAAGGGGCTCCGACCACTCAAACTGAGAGGAAGAAACAAAAATCTTAAATTAAATGACAACCTGTGCAGATATCTCAGTGGCAGACATCACCACGTCATAAGCCGACATGCTCGTCAGTCTTTGTCAGCGGCAGGGTCAGGGGATGCTGCGGGAAGCGGATCGCCTCGCTGTTGCGCCGCATGTACGCGTGGCCGCTGATCGGGTACCACATCTCCGTGAAGGTCAGGTTGGCCACGGTGATGGCGCAGCGGCCCAGCACCTTGAAGCCCGACTTGTGGTAGAAAGGGACGAGGAAGTCCTCGCACATGAGCACCGCTCGGCGCACGTTGGGCAGGCAGCGGAGGTACTGCAGGTAGCGCCACATCAGGATGGGACCTTTGCCCTGCTGCCGGAAGGTGCGATGCACCGCCAGGACGTGGATGTGGACCGTGGACCCGCGGGGCTTGTGGAGAGTCAGCGCGTCCTGGAGCAGAGTGGTAACAGATCATTATTACAGATCATACATGTGTGTAGATACGATGTATGAATGATGAATGGGAAGGCGTCTTACTGTGTTGAGTCTGTCCTTGTCCCAGAGAGAACCGATGATGAAAGCCACCAGCCGGCCCTCCTCGATCCAGCCCATGGACAGCTCCGGACACAGGGTGAGGAAATGACGCACCTCATCCAGGTGGAGGGGACAATCACCTGACACCGAGATGAATGCTGAGAGAGAGAGAGAGAGAGAGAGAGAGAGAGAGAGAGAGAGAGAGAGAGAGAGAGAGAGAGAGAGAGAGAGAGAGAGAGAGAGAGAGAGAGAGAGAGAGAGAGATGGTTTGGCACTACTTTAATGCGCGCTGCACGTCGAATCCAGTTTTAATATCTCAAACACTTTTACGCAAATCCCCCTATCGACGTGACGCTTCCTTCCCCCTCAGTTAAACTTCAGCAGAGCGCAGGCAGTGACGGAGAGACAAGTCACTTACCTTCTCGCTCGATTTCAAAGACGCTTATGGCATCTTGCGTGTTGAGCGGTCGGAATTCGCTTGCGGGAAGCGTGTGTCTCCTTTGGATGCCCGGGGAGATGGAAGGCGTTGGCTGCATTGGTTTGATGAATGGCTGCGCGCCAACAACGGACATCATAGGACTTTACGCTCTCTCTCTCCTCCGCCCAGCAAAAAAACCTTCTCCTTCTCCCCCGCTGAGCAGGATCACCTCTGTCGGGTCCTGCGACGAGAACAGGAGGGTTTGTGTCCGTATTTATAGGACCGCTTTCCCCGGCTGTCATCCACCAGCTCATTTGCATTTGAATATTTGAATGCATGAATGAAGGTCACAATGTGCGGCAATTTACTCAACCCTGCAATTAACTGCGTCTGTTGTTGTTTTTGTCTGACCGATAATAACAAATAGGAGTATTTATAGCAGGTTTGCCACGCATATCAGCCCAGAGGCGGTTAAAAGTTTTGGTAAAGTGTCACCAAAATGCTTACATGTAATTGGTCAGTGCAGTATCCTGGATAAAATGTGCATCTGTGTATTTCTCTTCCATCATTGTGTTCTGTGATAGAGAGACACTTACCGGAGGATGCTGAGCTGTTTGTTGCCTCTGACTGACCTGCTCTCCTTTCTCCGTCTCCGTCTGACCTGCTCCGCCACATGCGTCTCTCTTCATTATGAAGTGATTATTACTATGAGTCACATGATGAGGATTATAGGCCGACACAAGTTGTTCCCGCAACTCGGCGCATTACCGTCACTTCATCTCCTCTCTGACACACAGAGCGCAACAGGTTCATTTCGCTGAGAAAGGGATCAGTTATCAGTGATTGGTCAAACGTTTTTTCTTCTTCAGCTGGTGGACTTTGTTGATCTTAGTTGCATCATTTTATTATTATCCTCCGATTGCAATGATTTACATGTGTTCATCAGTTGTGAGCGCATATCCCTAATTAAACAAAATCCCACACGTTTTTAAATATTATCAGACATTATTTAACACATTAGGATTGCATTGATTGGATTGGATAGATAACACATGATCACTTAAACATCGAGGCATGGTCAGTGGCCCTCAGCTTCTTAGTAAAACACGAGAGGTAACCCTCCAGCGTCGTTTCCGCTTCTTACGTTTGGTGTCTTTTCAAAATAAAGTTCCGTGGTCTCTACTTTTTCAGTGCACAGGTGTTCCTGGATGTCAGTCATTACCACACCGTTTTCTCCCCACCGACGGAAGACTACTTCACCAGGAGAGCGGTAGTGACCTCCAGTAAGGTGAAAAGCTCTTTTATTCTTCAGTTTAGTTTAATATTTGTTTTTTGTGTGATGTGGCATGACGGAAGAGTCAGAATTATGACTTTAAAAGACTTCGAAAATTTTAATGTGTGTACAGTGTGTTGGAAAAGTAATGAAAAGCCATGGTATAGGCTACTATATTTAAAAAAGTAAAAAAAAAAAAAAAAAAAAGAAAGAAAAAAAGTAATGTTATAGCATGTGAAAAGAAGGCATAAAAAAAGACACGGAATAGATTATTGAATAATAAAACATAGTCATAGTATGCTTTCATAGAATGTTGTAAAAAACAAATTAAAAAGCCATTGTATTGTATGTCAAACTAAGTATGAGCATATGTCCAATAATTCATAAAAATCCATATCTACATTTTTTGAAAAAAAGTCATACTATAGCATGTCGAAATTTCACAAAAAGTCAGTCGTCAAAATTCATAGGATATTGTAAAAAATGACTTAAAAGTAATTAAAAGCCATCATATCATATATTATACAGTATATCATGTCCAAAAAAGTCATAAAAAGCCATAGTCCAATTTTTCGAGAACAAAAAAAGTCATAAAAATTCATAGAATATTGTAAAAAAGGACTAAAGTAATTAAAAGCCATCATATCATATGTTATACAGTATATAATGTCCAAAACGGTTATGAAAAGCCATAGTCCAATTTTTTGAAAAAAAGTCATACAAAATATGACTGTTGTGCAGTGCCATTTTGGGAGTATTTCGTCTTACTGAACATGTGTATGTCGAAATTTTAAAAAAAAGTCAGTCGTCAAAATTCATGGAATATTGTAAAAAAATGACTTAAGTAATTAAAAGCCATGATATCATATGTTATTGTTATGACTGCAGTTATTTTTCAGCCAATCTCCTGTGTGTGCTTTTTCTCCCTTTAATCTCCTATGCAAATAGGTGTGTGCCATACCCGTGCCATGATTGGTGGAGTGGTTCCAGGCCCTGGCTCTTGATTGGCTGCACTCACAAACCACCTGGTATATAAAGAGCCAAAATGGCGGAAGTCTGGTGGCAGCAGCGATCCTCCTCCTCCTCCTCCTCTCCTACCTGGCCACACTTCAGTTCAGCTCTGTAGTCCTTTTGAGTAGTTTAGTTTCTTTTGATCAGTAAGGGTGGACTGCTTTTTATTAACAGTGTTTTCTCCTGTTTATTTAGTTAGGGAAGTCACTTTAGTGTAATTTGTTTTTCTTAAGTTTGGATAGGTAAGGATTATTATTTCCTAGACAGGTTTGTTGTTTTGGCCTTATTCCACCCTGAAGTCAATAGCTCAGCTTATATATATATTGTTATCGATTTTTGTCATTTCAACTATCTTTGTAAATAAAGCATTTTCCTCAGCATTCAACTAAATCATTGTTTGTGGTCACTTGGGACTTGGGGAATATGGGGCCTTTTCGTGTTATGTCCTAGGCCCCCTAGACTGGGGTATAACAATTATACAGTATATTATGTCCATAAAAGTAATAAAAAGCCATAGTCAAATATTTTGAAAAAAAAGTCATACTATAGCATGTCGAAAATTCACAAAAAGTCAGTCGTCAAAATTCATAGAATATTGTAAAAAATGACTAAAAAGTCATTAAAAGCCATCATATCATATGTTATACAATATATTATGTCCAAAAAAGTCATAAAAAGCCATAGTCCAATTTTTCGAGAGAAAAAAAGTCATACTATACTATACATGTCGAATATTCACGAAAAAGTCAGACAAAATCAATTCTTGAAAAATTATTAAAAAATATATGTAAAAGTCATAAAAATCGCTCGTATTGCTTGTCGCGCCAAGTCTGAGTGTAGTGACTCCAAAACAGGCATAAAAAGCCATGGTCAAATTTTTTCGAAAAAAAAAAGTCATACTATAGCATGTCGAAAAAAAAGTGAAAAATCAACAAAATTCATAGAATGTTGTAAAAATGATGTAAAAGTGATAACATATGCTGTATATTGCGTGTCAATCAAAGTCTGAGTGTAGTGAGTCCAAATAAGTCATAAAATGGCTTAGTCATATTTTCCTAAAAAAAAGTCATACTATAGCATGTCGAATATTCACGAAAAAGTCAGGCAAAATAAACTCTTGAAAAATTATAAAAAAATATTAAAAAGTCATAAAAATTGCTCGTATTGCTTGTCGCGCCAAATCTGAGTGTAGTGAGTCCAAAACAGGCATAAAAAGCCATGGTCAAATTTATTCAGAAAAAAAAGTCATACAGCATGTCGAAAAAAAAGTGAAAAATCGACAAAATTCATAAAATGTTGTTAAAGTCATAACATGTGCTTGTATATCGCGTGTCAATCAAAGTCTGAGTGTAGTCAGTGCAAATAAGTCATGAAAAGGCTTAAGCCCTGATTATGCTTCCGCGTAGTGATCACGCAACGGCCATGCAACGGCCACGCAGTTGCTTGGAGACCGTGATGGTTTTGCGTAGGGTTTACGTGTCGAAATGCAATTCAATGCCACACCGGTAAAGGGCGCTATTTTTTTTGTAAAGAATGACCGACCGACCGAGACTCTTGACGTATATCGTCGTTAGCCTCGTTATAGCGTATTTGTTTACTTTCCGGCTTTAAACGTCCACAATTTTTCAGAACTTGGTGTTTTATTTCTTTGTGCAAAAGCAACAAGGTGCAAACAATAAAACGAGGTGCAAACAATGAAAGTAGCCTTTTAAAAGTTTAAATGGCAGTGTTTATGAGTGGAAACCGGATAGCGGTCTCCAGCGGATGTAGTTAGCGGACCAATCACAGCCAAGCCCCCTTGCGTTGTGTCGACGCGGAAGCATAACTTGGCCTTTAGGTTTGCGGGTGGTCTGGTGGTTAGGGAGCATGCCGTTACCCATGTAAACATATATGCAGACGACACTGGTTCGAATCCCAGCTGGAGGTACTTTGCTGCATGTCACATTCACATCCCCCTCTCTCTCCCATGTTTCCTCTCCGTCTACTACTAAATACAGTTTTTCTCAATTGTTTACACACAAATACTGGTACTTGAGACACAATGACCACAACATGTAACTCATGCACCAACCCCCTGAACTAACTCTGCTAAACTGCAAGCACAATTCCTGCTTTACACTAAAATTGCAGTTTTAAAACACACTTTTTTCAAAACACTACACACAATTCTCTGCATTTGGCACAATTTTCATGAAGAAAATCTCTTGTTTTCACAAGGAACACACTGCCATTCAAAATTCTAAAGTTAATTTCCCTACTATGCACACTGACTCATCACATGGGAAAACACCTGCAACACAGTTTTACAATTTGCAATCAGAGCATTAGCATAAAAGGGTAACAGGTGAGCTCTTCTGTTTTGGAGCAATGGATGCCAACATTGGCAACAGAGGCAGAGCCAGAGGAGTGAGAGTACGAGGAAGAGCCTAGCATGGATTTTCCATGCTAGGCGATATTTCCCCCGCTGCTTGGCCATCGCTTGCATTGCCTATGATGTGGATGAGGTGCTGTGGCCAGACCGAAACAGAAGAGAGGATGCGGGATAGTTGTTGTTTTTTTTGTAACTGTATAGAGTAAATTCTTCTGGTTTTGTAGACCACTGTATATGCAACTTTGTGTTGGTTGGGATGAAAACTGTATACATTACAGAATTCTTGTGGGAAAAATAAAATATATATAATATATAAAAACAATATTCTAAAATATTTTACAACACATGTATGTACTGTCTGTATTGAGTGTAACACTGAACAAAAAAAGGCCTGAGTCATTATGGTAAATGGAGAAGAAGTGTTCATCGTGTTTTACATTGAGCACATCAGTGTTCAACTGGTTCTTATAAATGTCTATTCATATGATGGTTTGTGTGTAATTTGAAAACAAAATACCATTTTGAGAAGAAATAACATTGTTTTGAATGTAAAGTTTCATTTTGCAGGAGAATTGAGGGGTTTTGCCCATTGTGTGTGTGTTTTTTGATTTGTGTGTAGAGTTCTGAGAGTATGAGGCATGCGTTCAGAAAATGTGTGTTAACAATCGAGAAAAACTGTAAAGTTCTTCAGTGCAATAAACATTTTGTGGAAAAAAATCGTGCAAGAGAATCGTGATCTCAATTCTAAGTAAAAAAAATTGTGATTCACATTTTTTCCAGAATCGTGCAGCCCTAACCTCCGTCATGACTATGTGCAAGTAAGCCACACACACACACACACACACACACACACACACACACACACACACACACACACACACACACACACACACACACACACAGTATTGTGTGTAAATGTATATGTGATAGTCCTGTGTTTTCAATCACACTATATTCACTGTACATTATCTACATTTTTCTGTTTTAGAGATTCCTGGAACTTGATGCAGCTCCACAGCAGCATGAGTTTATTTTTGTAGATGAGGCTGGGTTCAACCTGGCGAAAACCAGATGTCGGGGCGGAAACATTTTTGGGAAAAGGGCCATAGTGCATGTCCCTGGTCAGAGCGGGGGAAATATCACCTTGTGTGTCGCCATCAGTGTACAGGGAGTCCTGCATCACCACTCCATCCTCGGTCCCTACAACATAGCCCTCATTATTCGCTTTCTGGACATACTTCATGAACCAGTAGTCCAGGACGGGCCAGAGCAGCCCCAGTTTGTTGTCGTCTGGGATAATGTCAGTTTCCATCGGGCTGCTCTGGTCCGGGACTGGTTCACCAACCATAATAGATTAATTACACTCAACTTGCCACCGTACAGCCCATTTCTGAATCCAATTGAGGAGTTCTTTTCAGCATGGCGCTGGAAGGTTTATGACCGTCAACCACATGCCCGCATGCCTCTTCTACAAGCCATGGAAGAGGCATGCGGCCACATTGAGGTGAGGTCCATACAGGGTTGGATTCGGCATGCAAGGAGATATTTCCCCCGTTGCTTGGCAAGGGAGGACATTGCCTGTGATGTGGATGAGGTGATGTGGCCAAATGCCAACAGGAGACAGGATCCATAGCCTAAATGTCTTCCAATCGTTTTCTTACAACTCTGTTTTGTAGAACATTTTAGTTACCATGTCTTTGTGTTTTCTTTTTTTTACTTTTGCAAAAAACTGAGAAAAAATAAAAATACATTCTGAAGCGTTTCCATTTTGTTTGCATGTGTCTAGATTAACTGTATCTTTCACAAAGAAAATCTATATGAGACTTTTAAAGTCAAAAACCATCCAAAGTACTAAATACAGCTGTGTTTTGCATAAAGCACATCTGTGTGTTGTTGCTGCTAGGAAAGAGTGCAAACATGTGTTTAATGTTTTGATGCTATAAACAGTTTTGAAATGGGATTGTTAGGTTTTGTTTCAAGAGTTTCATTTTGCCGTATAAGTTAAGAGTTTATCTCCATGTGCTGTGTCTTACTCGACCTGTGTGTTAAGTTATGACACAGTGAGCCAAAGTCTGCATCATGTGTGTAAGCATTCGGCAAAAACTGTAATTGTCTCTTTGTGGCTCGTTGTGTGGAGACGGAGCTGCAGAGCTTCCTGGAAGAAGTCAGAGTGAACAAACGCTTTGCTGCTGATTCACAGACATTTCACTTCAGACACAAGAGTCTCACTTTTAGTCCGTTTTTGCGGCTGAAATGACAATCGATCGATAGTTTCACCGGCTGTGGCGAGTCGGCGGCGCCGTTGCCTAGCAACCGCTGCAAACATGCGCTGTCGCCAGACGTCGGGTGGAGCGCGGGAGTGCTGTGACGTCACTGCTGCCTCCCTCATTCTCAGATGTCGGAGACAGCTGTGACGTCAGTGGAGCTTTGATCTCGACAGCAACGTTCCATCTGGCTTTGATCTTGAAAGCGACGTTCCATCTGGCTTTGATCAACCTGTGATGTCACGTCACCAAAATGTTATATAAAGGAGTAGAGCACATTAATGTGTATACAGTCCCAGAGACAGTAAGAGACCTAGCGAAGAAGGAAGGAACTTAGCATCGACTCATCAACAATCAACAATTCACGTCAAAGATTCAGAAATGTCTGCAATGGCGGAGCAACCAGACATCTCACACACCATTCGTCCACTGATCAAAGGCTTCTTTGAAAAGCTGACACCGCAACAGTACACAGTGTTGAAATCTGGTCATCCAGATGTCAATACTCAACTCCTGCTGGCAGAGCTGCTGCTGGACATCGTGAGAGGGGTGTCATCACTGTTCCTGTCAGCCATGAGGAGCATGAATGCAGGGGAGACCGGGAAAGGGATTCATGCTCCGCAGAGTGGGAATGTCAGTCCGACTGAGGAAGACATCAAGGCCAACCTGTGCGACAAAGTCACACAGACCTTCAAAGATGTCATGGATGTTGGTGACCAACTCAGTTGTGCCAGCGGTCAGAGCTTGGAAGACTTGATTGGGAAAGATGTCGCAGTCAGTGTCAAAACTGCCCTCTCAGAGAATCAAAGCCCTGAATTCATCCTGCACAACACTCCACCTCGCCGACTCAACAAAATGGTCAGTCACGCCGCCGCCATGATAAAGGCTTTCATGAAGAAAATGAAAAGCTCGTTGACACCACGACCACGTAGGAAGGGTCCAGGTCTGAGTGTCACCAAGTCACAAGACCTCCTTCCATCACTTGCAACTGACTCTGAAGAGGATCAGTCCTCTCTGTCATCAAAGCGGTCTCTGCAGGACAAAATTGAGACCGAGATGAGGGATTTCATGCAGCCTCTCTTGGATAACTTGCCAGAGTCTGACTATGAGTCGATGGAATCAGAATGTTCTCTGCAGATTTCAATCGTTGCAGGAGAAATTGCTGAAGAATTGAAGAGTTTGGACTCATCAGAAGCTTCAAGTCCTTCATCAGAAGCTTCAAGTCCTTCATCAAAAGCTTCAAGTCCAGCATCGAGAGCTACAAGTCCAGCATCCCAACAGAAGAGTGAAGTGGCCACACAGGAAATCCAGAAGAAAATCAAGAAGTGTTCTGCAAAGCTCTTTGCCAAGGTGATGCTTGCTCGGATGCTGGCACAACTGAGGAACGCTTTGCTGTGCTGCACACCACGCAGTCACACACTGTCAAGCAGCTCATCAGACATACCTGAGCTCATCAGCCAGTTTGTGGAAGGGACTGCTGAGGGAACCCAGGCTGTAAATGTGCTCTGTGAGATGCCAAGCCGCACGAACACTCCAGCATGTGGAACCCTGGTTATCACACAGGAACTGAGTGATTTCCTCTATCGTCACTTGAGACCCGGACAGGCACCCGGCTTCCTCCCAACACCAAGGAACCAGCGAAATGCCCCACAGTACCTTGAGATCTGCAACAGAGTGCTGACTTTCCAGGGAGTCATGATGTACTTTTTAAGCATTCTGGCCAACAGACACATTGACAACATGGTGTTGGCTATAATGGGCCCTGCAACAGAGTCACCCGAGGCTATAATGGTCCCTGCAACAAAGTCACCAGAGGTCACCAAGGTCAGCATAGCTTCGCCAACTCCTGCCGAACATCAGCAGGATGCTGCAGCGCACCGGAGAAGGGAGTGTGCCGTGGAGTTAATCGTGCAAACGCTGGTTACGCAGATATACCAGAAAGCAAATGTGCTCCTCACCCCAAAACAAATCGAGGACATCATCAAGCGCCTGACCGAAAGAACGTTGCTTAAAGTCGAGGGCGTTGATTTTGATATTGACCGAACAATATTCAAAAATCTCACGCCGCTTGTCCAGGATCTGTGTCGTGGGCAGAGGTGTGTGAACATGTTGCTGTTCAACTTGTTATCAGGTGACCCAGCACTTGAAGAACGCTTCGCCCGCCTTGTCAAACATCACTTGGTGACACCACCAAAAAAGCGTAACGTCGTCTGCAGGTTCTTCCTGTCAATAGCCAGAGCCTGCTGCAGGCGCTCCAGATCGGTTTCACCGGTCTAAACGCACGACAAACAAAAAGAAAAGGGTTTTCTCCGGGGAGCTCCGGTTTGTCCCACATTTAGTAAAAAAAAAAACACAGGTAGAAGGTGAGGGTGCTGGACCCGAGGCCTTCTGAGCTTTATTTGTCGGCTACTCTGGTAGCACTTTTGGGTTTTCTCCGGGGAGCTCCGGTTTGTCCCGCATTTAGTGAATGAAAAAACAGTGGTAGAAGGTGAGGGTGCTGGACCCGAGGCCTTCTGAGCTTTATTTGTCGGCTACTCTGGTAGCACTTTTGGGTTTTCTCCGGGGAGCTCCGGTTTGCCCACATTTAGTGAATGAAAAAAAACCATACAGGTAGAAGGTGAGGGTTCAAGTGCTGGACCCGAGGCTTTCTGAGCTTTATTGGTCGTCTACTCACATGTCCTGTATTATCTAAATATTCAACATTTAACCAATGCCCCGAATGCATTTGTATGGAGGCTTAGTACGACTCATGCAAGCGCAGAACGTCCGGTAAAGTCTGTAGTCATCTATATATGTTCTTTGCACTTTTCGGCGAGACTGGAGCTAACTAATCTTCCGACTCCATTTTCCGGCGATGATCTGTAGTCGTCTTGGTTTGTCTTCGCCTTAACTCCTAGTCAGTACGTATTTTTGGACATGTATATATTTTTTCTGCTAAAACACAGACTTGACATTCAATTTTAAAGCTATTGCACCCAAAAGTAACTGACATTGGAGTAGTATCTTGAATTAGCAATGCATCCTCTGCAGATGTTTTTGAGGATACAAGTGGAGTTATACTACACCCAGCAAAACTAAATTCACAATTTTAATCAAGTAAAGCTCAAGTTAATTTTATTTGTCATTCAGCATGTTCGGCAAAAATAAATTCCCTCTCACGTTAGCATAAAATAGGTTGTGAATCAAAAAGTACTTAAATATGGCTAATAAATAGGATAATATAAAAAGTCAGTTAATTAGAAGAAACATCAGAGCATCAGCAGTCCATAAAGTTGCATAGCTCTTAGGAAAAGGGATGGCAGCAGCAAACAATTAAGTTTAGTTGAATTCAGAAGACGATGGAAAAGAACACTGACATTTCATATTGCTTGCCTCATTTAAATGTTGTTGGCAGCACAGTGTAGGCCTATGAGAGGCCGTTTAGGAAATAATTCATATTTGCTCTCACATGTTATATCATAATGTCTTACAAACACTACTATAGTCACGCACATATACTACTATAGCTACACACACTTACTATCATACTCTCTCACAAACACTACTATAGTCACGCACACTTACTACTATAGTTACACATACACACTTACTATCATACTCTCTCACAAACACTACTATAGTCACACACACATACTACTATAGTTACACACACTTACTATCATACTCTCTCACAAACACTACTATAGTCACACACACATACTACTATAGTTACACACACTTACTATCATACTCTCTCACAAACACTACTATAGTCACACACACATACGATCATACTCTCTCACAAACACTACTATAGTCACACACACATACTATCATACTCTCTCACAAACACTGCTATAGTCACACACACATACCATCATACTCTCTCACAAACACTGCTATAGTCACACACACTTGGTTACACACACTTACTATCATACTCTCTCACATAGCCTACACTATTATACTCAAAATTACTAAAACAGGAAGTTACTTTGTTTAAACAGGAAATAGTATAAAGCCTCATTCCTTGATTGGTGCACAGCTCTGGGAGCTTACTGCTAGCTAAATGGAAGCTGTGTGGCAGAACTGAAATCAAGAAGGCAACTTTATAAGTACAACTTTATAATTTTGTAAGTAGCTGCAGTTGCAAATATGATTTTTCCACTAATTTACCTTCTTTTTCAAAGCAACTTTTTGTTAGCAGTAAATGGTAATGAGGAGAGTATTAGGATTTTTTTCACTAATGCAATGAGGTGCCTTCAGCACATTGCAAGGGAAACTGACAGAGGCGGATGTGACAGCATGATTTTGGATCGGTTATTCTTTGAGCTTAATGGATATGCACGTACAATTTTGTTCTTTAGCCAGCAGTTTGAAGGAGGTGTCGATCAAGAGAGCTTTGTAACACTGGAGGCCCTACATTTATGTTTTTGTTCCATCATAAATTAATTTCAAAACTCAAGATCACTGCAAATGAGCCAAAGGGAAATGTTGACTTCAAGAGGCCCACCATCAGGGCTGGACTGGGACCAAAAATTGTCCTGGGCATTTTCAACCGAGACTGGCCCACCAGGTATCGATGGAAAGACAATGAAGCCTATGAACAAACTTTTTTGTGACAATGCTTGTACACTGTCGGGCATCGCCCCTCGGCTGTAATTGGTCCAGCCCAGAATCAATCATGACTAAGGGGCCAATCTACCAGTTTTGTGTACCAATAGCAGTGTTTCCCACAGGGATTCTATCGTGGGGTGTCTTGCGATCTTCTAGGGGGGTCCGGGGGCATGACCCCCCCTCGGCAGAAAATGGGGTTGAGGAGTTGAAGCATTCAAGAAAAGATGAAAACAAAAATGACTAAAACACAGTGCTAAGCCTTCCAGGGTTCCCTAATTAGTTTTCACTGAGGGCCAAATTATGCCCAGGTTGCCAAGTCGAGGGCCAAATTGTCTGTTTTTTTTCATTGGATCACTAAATATTATTTTATGTGCAAATGTTATTATTGTTGCTGCTATTATTTGAAGTATTATTATTGTAATGATTAGTACCAGTGGTAGTTGGTTGTAGTAGCAGATAGTAGTAGTAGTCATAGCCTGTGTTGAGGGACAGATAAAAATGTACGCTTGAAAGAAAATAAGTCTAATATCAACGATTTATTTATTTGAATGCCCCTGGAGAATATTTTGATCAAAAACAAAAAACAACAGCACTACAGCAAGTGGTGCTCAAGAGGAAAACAATATTGTATAACAGTGGAGTTAATGATTTTTGTTTGCAGCGTTACTTTTGTCTTGTAATTTGCAGACGGTCCCTGCACACTCGCCCGGCTGCCGGCTGCGCATAGAGATCAATGTTCTCCGTTCAGCTCGGAGGACGGCTTATTTATGTAAAAAATCTGTGTTTTGGTGCTTGTAGCTCGTAGTCTATGATATTACGGTGGGGAAGAGGCATCATTTGTGTTTGAAAACGTTTCTCTTCAGATTTATTGATCCCGAATCTGTGAATATATTTCCAACTTTACAGAACTCTTTATTTCAGCAGGTTATTGCATAGTGTCACTTTGCTCTTTATTATTATTATTAATATAAGTGGGTGACTATTCCTCAGCCTTCCTTGGTGTTTTGGTTTTGACATACGCGCACGCAGTGTCAAACTCGCGGAGCTAAGGGGGGTCGGCGCGGGGGGACGCCTTGCCATGGCGACGGGGGGAAACAGAACATTGATGAACCAAACCAGCCGCGAGGATTTCCCCTTATAATAAACGCTGCTGCCCTCCTGTTTAGGCCTATCATTAGAGCTGCTAGTTAAGTCCATTCAATGTGTGGTAAACACTGAATAGATATAATGACCAATACCATTAGGCTACTAACACTAGTAGCCTACCATAAGTAAAAAAAAGAAAAGAAGCCCTGCTCCTCCTTGACCCGCCGCATTTCCACATCGACCGCGCTACGTGAGGGCTGTTGATTACGGTTCGAAATTTCCGACATTGTGGTTATCACATCGGAACGGGTTAAAATGTTATTTAAAAGTCCAATTGCCTCATTGACACGGTCCCGGTCGACCATTTTCACATGTTAACATCATAGACTGTATACATCCATGCAAATTGGTCATCTTAGAGGAGGCGGGACATTGTCCTTGAGATCCCGCTGGAGAGACACATCCGGTACCTACACCCGATGAGCCAATCAGAAACTGGAAATTCAAGTTGACTTCCGTTTCTATCAAACTCTCTCACACATACTACTATACTCACACACATCACATATTATTCTCTCATACATTCACTATTATGTTGTTCCATCCATAATAGCGTGTAAGAGAGTATGATAGTATGTGTGTGTGACTATAGCAGTGTTTGTGAGAAAGTATGATAGTATGTGTGTGTGACTATAGCAGTGTTTGTGAGAGAGTATGATAGTAAGTGTGTGTGACTATAGCAGTGTTTGTGAGAGAGTATGATAGTATGTGTGTGTGACTATAGTAGTGTTTGTGAGAGAGTATGATAGTATGTGTGTGTGACTATAGTAGTGTTTGTGAGAGAGTATGATAGTATGTGTGTGTGACTATAGTAGTGTTTGTGAGAGAGTATGAGAATAAGTGTGTGTAACTATAGTAGTATCTGTGTGTGACTATAGTAGTGTTTGTGAGAGAGTATGATAGTATGTGTGTGTGACTATAGTAGTGTTTGTGAGAGAGTATGATAGTATGTGTGTGACTATAGTAGTGTTTGTGAGAGAGTATGATAGTAAGTGTGTGTAACTATAGTAGTAAGTGTGCGTGACTATAGTAGTGTATGTGAGAGAGTATGATAGTAAGTGTGTGTAACTATAGTAGTAAGTGTGCATGACTATAGTAGTGTATGTGAGAGAGTATGATAGTAAGTGTGTGTAACTATAGTAGTAAGTGTGCGTGACTATAGTAGTGTATGTGAGAGAGTATGATAGTAAGTGTGTGTAACTATAGTAGTAAGTGTGCGTGACTATAGTAGTGTTTGTAAGAGAGTATGATGTAACATATGAGAGCAAATATGAATTATTTCCTAAACGGCCTCTCATATAGGCCTATACCATTTTGCTCGAACAAAAATCATCCTTGAATACCTTAACCAGGATGAGAGGTTGAGATTGTGGGACCAAGTTTTGTTTGGCAGAAAGAGTAACGATTCACTTGCCTCTTTGCGGTACAACCTTTTTAGCAAGAAAATTGTTACCGCCAATTCGTTTGTTGCTCCAGAACGTCTGCCTTCAACTGTGTCCTCAACCAAATACCATGTTACGGCTAAGCGGGGTTAGGACCCGGAAGCACAGACTGGCAGGCGTAGATGTATGAGTGGAACAAAGTTTATCTTAACAAAAGGTGTCCACGAATAAAACGATTGGTGGCTGGCGAGGCAGCGGGGAAAATCCAGTAGAACAAAAAACACTCAGGCACATAGGCAACAAACTCAGGAACGCAGGCGACGAGGCGGCAAGGAAAGTGAAACTGAAAAAACGAGAGAGAAAAAACACACGTTAAAGTACACGATGGAAGCAACGAGCAGCACACAGAATAAACTATATTACTATCATAATACTTATGAGGGTCAGCTCTACCGACGAAATGGAATTATCTGGCAGAGGAGTAGAGCGAAGACCAGAGGCTTTATGGAAGTGGTGATGAGCTGAATGACAGCAGGTGTGCCTCGTCAGCCCCACCTGCCCGGCTCTGTAAGGGAGACAGAAGAGGCGGAGAAAAAACAGACAGTGCAGAAACACAACCCTCACAGTACCCCCCCTTCAAGGGACGCCACCTGGCGGTCTACCAGGCTTCTCAGGGTACTGAGAGTAAAAGTCCCTTAGCAAACTAGGGTCCAAGATGAGAGAACACTTGATCCAGCAACGCTCCTCTGGTCCATACCCCTCCCAATCCACAAGGTATTGATAACCCCGGCCCCGCCTCCTCACATCCAGCAGCCGCCGGACCGTGAAGGCAGGGTGGTCATCGATGATCTGGGGGGGGGGGGGGGGGGGGGGGGGTGGAGGAGGTTCGGCTGGGGGGGACAGGGGGCTGGCGGATACTGGCTTAAGGAGGGAAACATGAAAGGACGGGTGCACCTTCAGGGCAGGTGGAAGCCTCAGTCTCACCACCATAGGATTTATCACCCGGTCAATCACATAGGGGCTGATGTACCTGGGAGCCAGTTTTCGGGATTCAGTCTGCAGGGGGAGATCCCGAGATGACAACCAAACCTTCTGCCCAGGCTGGTAGTTGGGTGCAGGGATCCGGTGGAGGTCTGCCAACCTCTTGTTCCGAGCCGCTGTGCGGGAGAGGGCTGCCCGAGCCTCACGCCAGACCCGGCGAGCGCGCCGGAGATGACCCTGCACCGAGGGCACAGCAGAGTCCGTCTCCTGCGAGGGAAAAAGCGGAGGCTGGAAACCATTAGAGGCCATAAAGGGAGACATTCCTGTGGCGGAGCAGACCAGGGAGTTGTGGGCGTTTTCAATCCAGGGGAGGTGGGTGGACCAGGAGGCGGGTTGGCGAGCGGTGACACAACGAAGAGCCGTCTCCAAGTCCTGATTGGCCCGCTCCGTCTGACCGTTAGTTTGTGGATGGTATCCCGAGGAGAGGCTGGCCGATGCCCCCAGGGCCCGGCAAAAGGCTAGCCAAACCCGTGACGAAAACTGGGGTCCCCGGTCTGAAACAATGTCCTGAGGAATGCCATGCAGTCGGAACACATGTTGGATGAGCAGAGTGGCGGTCTCCAGGGCTGAGGGAAGCTTGGACGGGGGAACGAAGTGCACAGCCTTAGAGAATCTATCAACAATAGTTAGTATGGTGGTGTTACCTTCAGATGGAGGCAGGCCTGTAAAGAAATCCACCGCGATATGAGACCAAGGCCTGTGGGGAATGGGAAGGGGCCGAAGGAAGCCAGCTGGGGGGCGGTGAGAGGCCTTACTGCGGGCGCAGACGGAGCAGGCGGCGACGTACTCTCTGGTGTCAGCCAACATGGAGGGCCACCAGAAACGCTGTTGCAAGAGGGCTAGGGTGCGGTGAAAACCAGGGTGGCAAGCAACCTTGGAGGCGTGTCCCCACTGGAGTACTGAGGACCTGGCCGGCGGTGGCACAAACAGCCGCCCGGGTTGGCAGCCCTCCGGATCCGGGTGATCCCCTCGAGCCTCCTGGACCAACCTCTCGACCTCCCATCTTGCAGCGCCAACCACACATGATGATGGCAGGATGGTCTCCCCGCATGGCTCCTCCTCCAGAAAGTCAAACTGGCGAGACAAGGCATCCGGCTTGGTGTTCCTGGAGCCGGGCCGGTAGGTTAGGCTGAAGTTGAAGCGGCCCAGGAACAGAGCCCACCGGGCCTGGCGAGAGTTCAACCTGTGATCGGTCCAGACTAAGAAGGGAAAGGTGGCCCCCTCCAGCAAATGCCTCCACTCCTGGAGCGCTAGCACGACTGCCAGAAGCTCCCGATTCCCCACATCATAATTTCTCTCCGCCGGCGTGAGTCGACGGGAGAAAAAGGCGCAGGGATGTAGCTTTCGGTCAGAGGCAGAACGCTGCGAGAGGACAGCTCCGACTCCTGTGTCCGAGGCGTCAACCTCCACCACGAACTGAGCAGCATGATCTGGGTGAGAGAGCACAGGAGCAGAGGAAAACAAGCACTTCAACCTGTCAAAAGCAGCGTCCGCTGCCGGGGACCACAAAAAGGGAGTCTTAACTGAGGTTAACTTAGTTAGCGGGGAGGCGACACTACTGTAGTTTCTGATAAACCTCCGATAAAAGTTAGCGAACCCCAGAAACCTCTGTAACTGCTTACGGGTTGTAAGAGTGGGCCAGTCGGCCACTGCCTGAACCTTGGCAGGGTCGGTCCTGATCTGGCCCTTCTCCACCACAAAACCAAGGAACTGAACAGATGACACATGAAATTCACATTTCTCAGCCTTGACATAAAATCTGTTCTCCAGGAGCCTCTGCAACACAAGTCCGACCTGCTGAACATGCTCTTCAAGAGACCGGGAAAAAATAAGAATGTCGTCCAGGTAAACAAACAAACTTATTCAGCATGTCACGCAGGACATCATTAACAAGGGCTTGGAAAACAGCAGGTGCATTAGTAAGTCCGAATGGCATGACACAGTATTCAAAATGTCCTAGGGGTGTCTTCCACTCGTCTCCTTCCCTAATTCGTACCAGATGGTACGCGTTCCTAAGGTCCAACTTAGTGAAGACAGTGGCCTCATTAAGGGAGCTGAAGGCGGAGTCAATGAGGGGAAGAGGGTACTTATTCCGTATGGTAATGTCATTTAGGCCCCTGTAATCAATACAGGGGCGCAGGGATTTGTCCTTTTTGTCCACAAAAAAGAAACCCGCCCCCACCGGAGAGGACGAAGGACGAATAAGGCCAGTAGCTAGGGAGTCTGTAATGTATGTCTCCATGGCTATCTTTTCTGGTTTGGAGAGATTGTACAGTTTGCTGGAAGGTAAGGGGGCGCCAGGGAGTAAATCTATGCCACAGTCATAGGGCCTGTGAGGTGGCAAGGATTGGGCGCGGACTTTATTAAAAACCTCCTGGAGGGCGTGATACTGAACAGGGACACAGGTAAGGTCAACTGGTCTAGGTGGGGATGACAAAGACGAGACTGTGGCAGGAATAGCTGAGTGAAGGCAGTGAGAGTGACAAAAAAGGCTCCAGTTGGTGACGGCAGAGGTGGGCCAGTCGATGTGGGGATTGTGTAGAACTAACCAGGGGAGACCTAACACTAGAGGGGCGGAAGGTGAGGTAATAATAAAAAAAAGAAATGGATTCATGGTGGTTACCGGAGAGGAGCAGAGACAGGGGAGCGGTGCGGTGAGTGACGCGGCCTAACAGCCTCCCGTCGAGGGCAACAATGTCCTTAGCAGAAGGTAAGGGTTCTGAGGGCAGGTTAAACTGGGAGACAAGACCAGAGTCAATAAAATTGTCATCAGCACCAGAATCCACAAGAACTTGCAGAGGAAGGGACACTTGGCAAACAGTACCTTTAAGCTGAAGACGGCGAGGAGGGGATGAAGGGGATGAAGGGTATGGCTCACCAGTGCCCCTCCTGTGTCCTATCCTCTTTTGGCAGGATAGGACACAGGGAAAGAAGGTGGCCAGCCTGACCACAGTAGCCGCACAACCCGAGACGCCGTCGCCGTAGGCGCTCGACCTGGGAGAGCCTTGTCCTACCCAGCTGCATGGGTTCCTCAGCGCTTGGGAGTGATGGTGCCACGGCCAAGGAGCCACCGGGGACCGAACAGACCAGGTCCGAGAGGGGGGAAAGGGAGGACTAAACCTGGCTGCTTTCTCCCTGTGTCTCTCACAGAGGCGGTTGTCTAAGCGAGTAGCTAGGGAAATTAGCTCATCTAGAGATGATGTTTCGTCCCTAGCCGCTAACTCATCCTTGATCCCCTTACTTAAACCCCTACGAAAAGCCCCCTGCAGAGCTATCTCATCCCACCCACACTCGGCTGCAAGAATGCGAAAATCAATAGCGTAGTGGGAGACCGGGCTGGACCCCTGCTGTAAGGTGAGGAGCCGATTACTGGCCTCCCTGCTCTTTAAAGGGTGGTCAAAAATCTTCCTCATCTCCGCAGTAAATAAAGGAAAAGAGTTACACAGGGGTGAGTTACTGTCTGACACTGCTAAAGCCCAGGCCGAAGCCTGAGTACCTGGCAGGTGTGGGAATGAAGGGCTCACGGGGATGGTTGGGTGGAGGAACCGGAGCGGAGTCCGGAGCCGGAGCTGAAGCCGGAGCAGGAGCGGCGAGGAGGTGTGTGGCCGTTAGATCCAAACGAGCCTCGAATTGGGTGAATCCAGAAGAAAGGCGTTTAAGCAGTGGCGGTTCTAGACAAATTTTACTGGGGGGGCCAAGGTGGGGCCAATGTTTGATCAGAGGGGCACATTAAAAAATGGAAACAAATGATATTTAAACATTAAATACTTTAATTTTGCTTTACATTGCGTAGAACTAGCTAGGATACTGACATTCGGATATTTGCTTCTGCTTCGATGAGTTTGCTTAGATATTTAAACATAGCGAGATCAGACATTTACAAACTTGATTTTCTTATCGTAGTGAGGAACAACAGTAACACGGTTACGTGCAATAAATCACTTTACGAGATGAAATCGTTTTGCTTACCTTCGCCTCTTGCAACAAGACATTGGCTCCTCTCTTCAAAACTTGTGGCTGCCGTTCTCACTCTCATCTCGCATCCGGCAAGGCAGTGTTTGGGTGCGTCGCTCTAATTATTCCGTGTAGAGCGCTGAGTCACATTAGTTCCGCTTTTGGCGCTAGCGCATAAAATCGTAATAACTTGATCAATTTATTTCATTTTCATTTTATCATTCAGTCAGCTTATTCAGTCAGCTCTGGGGGGGCCACAGGGGGGGCCTGGGACATTTTTACAGGGGCACTGGCCCCTGTAGGCCCCCGTGTAGAACCGCCACTGCGTTTAAGTGTGTCCGTAATCTGTTTGAGGGCCTCCTCGTGTTGCCCCATAAGGACTCCTTGGCTCACCAGAGCCTGTCTGAGCGCCGATATCTCTGCGGGGTCCATTCTTGGCCAGATAATTCTGTTACGGCTAAGCGGGGGTAGGACCCGGAAGCACAGACTGGCAGGCGTAGATGTATGAGTGGAACAAAGTTTATTTTAACAAAAGCTGTCCACGAATAAAACGAGTGGTGGCTGGCGAGGCAGCGGGGAAAATCCAGTAGAACAAAAAACACTCAGGCACATAGGCAACAAACTCAGGAACGGAGGCGACGAGGCGGCAAGGAAAGTGAAACTGAAAAAACACGAGAGAGAAAAAACACACGTTAAAGTACACGATGGAAGCAACGAGCAGCACACAGAATAAACTAATACTTATGAGGGTCAGCTCTACCGACGAAACGGAATTATCTGGCAGAGGAGTAGAGCGAAGACCAGAGGCTGAGTAGAGCGAAGACCAGAGAAGTGGTGATGAGCTCAGTGACAGCAGGTGTGCCTCGTCAGCCCCACCTGCCCGGCTCTGTAAGGGAGACAGAAGAGGCGGAGAAAAAACAGACAGTGCAGAAACACAACCCTCACATACCACTGCCAAAGAGTTCACTTCCAGATCATGGTGTGGATCGGAAAGGAAGGTGACATGAACACAGTGGATTGGGGATGGAAACTGGTGGAGAACCGGTTCCTGTGAGTTATGACTGCTGCCCCAAAAGGCCTCCTGCAGATGATCCACTGCAATTGCACAACTGCCTGCCGAACACAACGGTGCAGTTGCAGGGCATGGACTACCTTGATGCCTGCTTGAGGACCATGCCAACTTGAGAATTGTGAGAATCACAATAATCCACCTCTATGGGACGAAGAGTGTGACAACTAATGGTAAATCTAGTGAAGGTCACAGTGCAAAACAAATATAAAAAAATAAACCATAAGATGATGCAACACCAAATGCAGTTGGAACCCAAGGGCCTGGGCTGCACAAGATTTCTGCCTAAAAGCCTATCAAGGCAGTTTTTTTCTCGCCACTGTCGCGGTAAGGCTTGCCCCTGGGTGATGTTGGGACTTTGAAATTATATTGACTTTGGAAATCTTGAGCGTATTCTAGTCCTGCTCAATGTGTTAAGTGTCCTGAGATGACTTCTGTTGTGATATGACACTATAAATATAATCGAATTGAATTCAGTTGAGAGAGGAAACAACTGAACAAAATAGTAAAGATATGTATAAATAAGAAAAAAATATACATATTAAAAAAAATAATATAAAGGCAACAAAAAGGTATAAAAATATTAAAAAAAACACAAAAAAGGGGTTAGCGGTACTGAGCCTTCACGTGGCAGCCCTGTTTTTACTAATTTTACAGTACCACGGAGTTGTAATTAATTTATTCTTTGTTGGAATCAAAAGAACCCCAGAAACCATAAATACAAGGCAAAACGATACGAGAAAGGAGAAATATGCAATTACTTCAGGGAAATTGTACTTATTTTTCACATAAATATGCTTGTAAACAATCACTTTAATATATAATTGTACTTGTAATAACTTATTTAGCACATATGCTAATTAGAATATTAAATGTCTATTATTTTGTCTATCTTTTGTCTATCTTTTATCTATTTGTGATAATTATTTTTGTTTTGGAAGTTCAGCTCCTATCATACGTATTTTTATTAAAACAGTCTTTAGAGCCCTGGTTTCTAAATGAAGTTTTCTGATGTTTAACCAGGTTGAGCCATTTTCTCCTGTTTGTCCTGAGTGAAACAGCTCTGTTGGAGTCGGCCATGTCTTTGGGGGTGGTACTGTGCTCTGTTGCACCCTCCCTCATCACACTCTGTATCAATATGGCACATTACTATTTTATTCTATTGTTTTCCTTTGCTCCAGATGTTCATTTCGGCTGCATTTGATTAGTTTTGCAGTTGCATTTAAAATAAAGTTTAACATTATTTGAGACAAAAAAGCCCCCAAAATGAAACCACATTTCTGCCACTGAAAAAAATAGTTAGTATCTCAGAATAATGACTTAGTTTCTCCCAAAAATAACAGTTTCTCAAAAATATTGACTTAGTATCTCAAAATAATGACTCAGTATCTCCCAAAAATAACATAGTATCTGAACATATGTACTTAGTATCTCAAAATAATTACTTAGTATCTCCCAAAAATAGCATATTATATCTGAAAATATGTACTTAGTATCTCAAAATAATGACTCTGTATCTCCCAAAAATAACAGTATCTCAAAATATGTACTTAGTATCTCAAAATAATGACTCAGTATCTCCAAAAAATAACATAGTATCTGAAAATATTTACTTAGTGCCTCAATAAAATGAGAAACCTGAATAATTCCATACTATACTAAGTCATATTTCTGATATTAAATAATTTTTGTCTCTTTTTTCTCTTTGTCTCATTCTGTTTTTTGTTTTATTTATTATTATTTTTCTATTTTTCTATTTCTATTATTTTTACTACACA
Organism: Eutrigla gurnardus; assembly: GCF_963514095.1. NCBI lineage: Eukaryota > Metazoa > Chordata > Actinopteri > Perciformes > Triglidae > Eutrigla > Eutrigla gurnardus. The sequence continues at coordinate 15,464,479 of NC_139931.1, read as the reverse complement.
CAATTCTCTGCATTTGGCACAATTTTCATGAAGAAAATCTCTTGTTTTCACAAGGAACACACTGCCATTCAAAATTCTAAAGTTAATTTCCCTACTATGCACACTGACTCATCACATGGGAAAACACCTGCAACACAGTTTTACAATTTGCAATCAGAGCATTAGCATAAAAGGGTAACAGGTGAGCTCTTCTGTTTTGGAGCAATGGATGCCAACATTGGCAACAGAGGCAGAGCCAGAGGAGTGAGAGTACGAGGAGGAGCCTAGCATGGATTTGCCATGCTAGGCGATATTTCCCCCGCTGCTTGGCCATCGCTTGCATTGCCTGTGATGTGGATGAGGTTCTGTGGCCAGACCGAAACAGAAGAGAGGATGCGGGATAGTTGTTGTTTTTTTTGTAACTGTATAGAGTAAATTCTTCTGGTTTTGTAGACCACTGTATATGCAACTTTGTGTTGGTTGGGATGAAAACTGTATACATTACAGAATTCTTGTGGGAAAAATAAAATATCTAAAAACAATATTCTAAAATATTTTACAACACATTTATGTACTGTCTGTAGTGAGTGTAACACTGAACAAAAAAAGGCCTAAGTCATTATGGTAAATGGAGAAGAAGTGTTCATCGTGTTTTACATTGAGCACATCAGTGTTCAACTGGTTCTTATAAATGTCTATTCATATGATGGTTTGTGTGTGTCATTTGAAAACAAAATACCATTTTGAGAAGAAATAACATTGTTTTGAATGTAAAGTTTCATTTTGCAGGAGAATTGAGGGGTTTTGCCCATTGTGTGTGTGTTTTTTGATTTGTGTGTAGAGTTCTGAGAGTATGAGGCATGCGTTCAGAAAATGTGTGTAAACAATCGAGAAAAACTGTAAAAAGGTGTCTATGCCAGGAGAAAATCTTAAAAAAAAGCCTTAGTGATTTTTTTCTAAAAAAGTCATACTATAGCATATCGAAAAAAAAGTGAAAAATCAACAAAATTCATAAAATTTTGTAAAAATGATTTAAAAGTCATAACATATGCTTGTATATTGCGTGTCAATCACAGTCTGAGTGAAGTGAGTTCAAATAAGTCATAAAAAGGCTTAGTCATATTTTCCTAAAAAAAAGTCATACTATATAGCATGTCGAATATTCACGAAAAAGTCAGGCAAAATAAATTCTTGAAAAATTATTAAAAAATATTAAAAAGTCATAAAAATTGCTCGTATTGCTTGTCGCGCCAAGTCTGAGTGTAGTGAGTCCAAAACAGGCATAAAAAGCCATAGTCAAATTTTTTCAGAAAAAAAAGTCATACAGCATGTTGAAAAAAAAGTGAAAAATCGACAAAATTCATAAAATGTTGTTAAAGTCATAACATGTGCTTGTATATCGCGTGTCAATCAAAGTCTGAGTGTAGTCAGTGCAAATAAGTCATGAAAAGGCTTAGGTTTGCGGGTGGTCTGGTGGTTAGGGAGCATGCCGTTACCCATGTAAACATATATGCAGACGACACTGGTTCGAATCCCAGCTGGAGGTACTTTGCTGCATGTCACATTCACATCCCCCTCTCTCTCCCATGTTTCCTCTCTGTCTACTACTAAATAAAAAGGTGTCTATGCCAGGAGAAAATCTTAAAAAAAGTGATTTTATTCTAAAAAAAAAGAAGTCATACTATAGCATGTTGAAATTTTAAAAAAAGTCAGTCGTCAAAATTCATAGAATATTGTAAAAAATGACAAAAGTAATTAAAAGCCATCATATCATGTTATACAGTATATGATGTCCAAAAAAGTCATAGTCCAATTTTTCTAAGCCATATTATAGCATGTCAAAATTTCACCATTTCACATTTTGTAAAAAAAAATATTTCCATCTGTAGTAAAATAGAACTACGAAGTTGCAGAAAGTTGACTGTACTACTACAGTACTTATATAAATACATTTAGTTACTTCCTTCCATCGATCACCTGGATTTAATTTAGTGGAATTATTGTGTGCATTGTATTTGCCCCTTTCTTTTTTTCTTCTTGAAAAGTAGATCGAAGAAGAGGATGGAACAAACAACCTGATAATATGAAGAAGTACTTCCTGAAGCTTGGGGGTCCTCGTGGCTTACAGGAACATCCAAGAGGTGTGAAGCTGCAGCCACCTGATTCGGATTCTTCACTTCACTTTGGTAAAACGACCGAAATGTTAATGTGTGGGGGATTGCCCCCATGCTGATTGGTATTATTTTTCTGCAAAAGTTTGAAAATGGATGACATTTCTAACGTATACGCTGATAAAATGTTCATGGCATCATGGTCGAGTTAGTTAACAGCTGGGATATAATAACAACTGAGTGAATGAAGCTCCATAGACTTTAATGTATCATCTCACTCCTAATAACTCAAACTGTAAATGTCATGAAAATGAGAATAGGTATACTTGATCAATGTGCAATACTGAACTTGAAATATCAATGGAGTTGTACTGTATACAATAGCAGAGGTATAAATACAGTTGATGTCTATTGGATTGTGTTTTAAATCTTAATAACTCAAAAAGTATAAAAGTTATCGATAAGAAAAGCCATAGCACCCATCTACAAAGACTCCCGCACGGTTTGACATATCAATCATCGTGGTAACATAGAAGCCGTAGTGGGACAAACATTAAGGGAATCAGTTTTTCCCACAAAAACTTCATTACATATGCAAATTTATGAATACTTTATGAAAATACCTTCATGGAATTAGACATGGTTCAATATATGCGGCATAACTGGATTTAGAGTTTCGTAATATTCGGGCAAAAAGGCACAGAAGTATTAAGCAAAAGAACACAAGTGTGATCACTGTTTTCAGCACTCGCACCAAATAATTACGAGTCAACACGGACCTACTGTCAAACATGAGAAATCAACACTGTTAAAGGAGCAACGTAATGTAGCGCTGAGGCGACAAGGCAGCTTACAGTCACATTTCTATATTCATATGCAAGCAAACAATCCTAGCATAGGACTGGAAAAATAAAATACTATTCAGTTACAGCTCAACTAACATTACTAAACTGAGTAGTATGATGGAAATAGATGCAAAAATAGTCCCAGTTGTTTGCTTTCATCAGGATTTGTTCCTTTCCAATGTTGCAATGCTGATATTTTAGCACTTGGAAGCATTTTAAACGGCTAAATACTGGTCCAACGGAGAATTATGAGCTCAATCAGAAGGTGTTTCTAATCTGTATGAATGGATCAGGGTTTTTTTTTTTTTTTTTTTTAGTTGAGAATATACTTTTTTTTTCTTTAAGAAAAGCACTTTGATATTCGATCTGATGCAGCTCATTTTCCATTCAGGTTACTAAAGTCGTATATATACTCAACGCATGTTGGACATTACTATTATATTATAAAGGCCTGCAGCTTGAGAAGGAAGGGGTAAGGCAGAGTAGTGCTTCTTACAACTTTACATGGGGCGGTAAAGAGAGCGTTGGGGGTCCAACTGCTGGTGTCTGCTAATGTTTAGAGTTGATAATAACGAGGTTTTCTTGCTAAGATCGTGCTGTGTGTGTTTGGAGAGACAGATCTATACAGACACGAGCCAGAGGGGCAAGAAGAGGGTCCCTATTCAAGCTGGGAGGGTCGAAGTGTTCTGTTGGGGCTGAGAGGCGACGCGGAGACGAGGGAGAGGCTTTCTCCTCTTCTACTCCGGCTGGGGAGCCGGCGTCTCATTGGCATTGTTGTCAGTGATCTTGTTTTCCAGCTCGTCGTCAGACAGGAGATCCACGGAAGTTCCCTCGACCTGAAGAGGCCGTCTGCCCGAGCGGCTGGAGGAGAAGCTGATGGGGCCGCCACGCCTGCAGGAGGAAGAGGAAGGGAGGTAAGAAGCTAGTAACTGCTAGTTGTTCCTCCTTCTTAAAGCCGACATAACTACCTAAACTTACTACACCCTTAATACACATGCATGACATTTGACCTCTGCATTATATGGTGTTATTTTTGTGCCACATTAATGAGCACGCAGCGGGAGTCTCGCAAGCACATACTTTATATTTTGAACAGAAAATATTAATCTGAGCAAACAAACGACTATTTGTCCTGCGCATGCTCAACTCTGCCTGAATGCTCGCTCAAGTTGGCAGAGCGCATATAGAACTGTACTCATCAGATTTGTGTCCTCCCAGTCTGTGATTGGCTGTTCTATTTACATATAGCTCAAGGGAGTGTTGAGCAGCAAAGACGCTGTGTGCGAGCATCAGCCTGCTCACAGAACACATTTTTGTTTGGTCAGATTCATATTTTCTGTCCAAAATATAAAGTATGTGCTTGCTTATTAAGGTGTAGTGGAGGCTATCTTCTGCTACGTTGTACCTGAGGCGGTTCTTGAGTGTGTGAACCTCGCGGCTTAGACCCTCGCTAGCCTCGGTGGCGTCATCCAGCTCCCTCTGCAGTTTCCTGCGTGAGGCGTTGGCCCTCGTGCCCTCCTCCTCTGCCTCCTCCAGCTGACGCTTCAGCTGCTTCATACGAGAGCCAGCCTTTTCCACCTTCACAGACACACAAATAAGAAGATCAAATACATCACCTGTGATTAGTGCTTTAATGACGTACATAACGAGATAAGATGAGCAAGTAACCACAGAGCAGTGATTGATCTCTTTGTGGGGGGCGTGTGGTTATCACAGCAGTGTTGGTGTCAGACATACTTGTTCTTTAAACTGGTCGGCGTGGCGACGCTCATCCTCCACTTGCATGCAGATTTCTTTCAGCTTCTTCTCGGTTCTTCTCACAGTCTTGTTGGCTGCTGCTCGCTCCCTTCAGAGGAGAATGAAACAAAGCTACTGTAACCAGGTTTGAATTGTTCTCATACTCTATAGTTACTGAACTGTTATTTAAACAGGAGGGACAGTGTGTTGAAGTCTCACTTGGCCTCCTGCTCCAGCTGTTCCTCCAGCTGTCCTATCTTGGCCTCCAGGGCCGTGATGGAGGCCTTGAACCTGTTCTTCACAGAGCCCTCCAGCTCGCCCAGCTTGGCCCGCAGCTCCTTGTTTTGACGCTCCAGCTGCTGGCGAGCGTTCTCGCTCTTCTGGGCTGTGCTGCGCTCCGCACTCAACTCTGTTGTCAGGGTGTCCACCTGAGGGGCAGAGAGACAGGAGGAGGTCATGGAACTGGGCTTTTAATTAAGCATTCTTACAAATAGACATAATATTGGTCCAAAGAAGATCATTTAGGATGTTCTCTAATTCAAGATCACACCTGCATATTTGTCTTTCTGAAGCGGTCGTTGAGCAGCTCCATGTTGCCCTGCTCCTCTTCCAGCTCCTCCTCCAGTTGAGCGATGCGAGCCTCCAGCCTCCTCTTCTCATCCATCAGAGCCGACCTGACACACAAAAATAAAGACTTAAAGCGAAGAGCCCCTCTCCTTGTGTTGAATTATTGGTAAAAATAAAAATAAAGTAGTGATGTCCAAATGAAGCTTCGTGAAGCATTTTCTTTATTTTCTGAGCCCAATAGATGGCGCTCTCTGTTCAACAAAGGGTTGAAAGCAATGGAAATATATCGGACATCAACCCTTTGTTGAACAGAGAGCGCCATCTATTTGTTGAACAGAGAGTGCACAGTATTTGGCGTTGCAGAAAACACTGATACACTGATTATACTGTAATTTAGGCTGTGCTGCTTTATTGCATCTTTGATTTACCCATTTTCTTCCTCCTGTATCTGATATTTTCTTTTAACAATATTGATAGTTTTATTGTTTTAATTCTATTTTTTCCTTTACCATATTCATCTGGAAGATCAAAAATGAGGGTTACTTACTTTCCAGAGGTGCTGTTTGAGATTTCATCTTGCAGTTCATCCCGTTCCTGCTCTGCGTGGCGCCGGCCCCTCTCAGATGCTGCCAGGTCCTGCAGAGGAAGGTCAAAGGTTAAACACTAGTACCCCTGTGTATCATAATGCTGAGTCCATTCAATGCTTTGTTGTAAATATACAGTAAATAACCATAAATCAACACCCTATAATACTTACTATGCACGAATATCTCAAGCTATCTGCACATCACTGTCCTGTACCTCATGTAGCTGTACAATCTCAGCCTCCAGACTCTTGAGCTTCTTCTCATTTTCCTTGGAAATGGCGAAGATATCATCTCGAGAAGCTCGGGCGTCTTCCAACTCCCGTTGGTAGTCCTTCGTCTGTGCCTGAAGGAGAAAACACATACGGCTGAGAATGGCTGCTTACTGTAATGCTCAGAATGGGAGTGGTTTGATTGGAGAATATGTCCGGAGAGGTGAAGCCTTCGGGCATCTAATCCGTACCTGTAACTTGCGTAGCTGCTTGATGGCTTCGTCTCGAGCCTTGTTGGCTCCTTCAATGTGACCCTCTATATCCTTCAAATCCATCTCCAGCTTCTTTTTAGCAGCTACAGCCAAACCTCTCTGCTTCCTCTCATCCTCCAGCTCCGCCTCCATCTCTCGCACCTGACGGGGAGTCAGCACAAGTCATCAGTGGAACTGCTTTTAATGTGTTGTTATGTAACGTTGAGCGTTCTTCTGCACCTGCTTGACCAGCGCTCTCTTCTTCTCATCGTTTTGGTCGTCCCGGCCCTGGAGGTCTCTCTCATACTGGGCCTTCATGGCCTGCATGTTGACCTCCAGACGCAGCTTGGCATCCTCCGTGGCCTGCAGCTCGTCCTCCAGCTCCTCCAGCTGAGTCTTCATCTCCTCCAGCTGCTGGTCCAGAGTACGCTTGGACTTTTCAAGCTCGTGGACCTGATGAGGAGGAGATAGAGGATTGGTGAGACTACTGCTCAATTGTCATAGCAAATCAAACATGCCTTATTGATCCGGGCACTCACATTCTTCCCCACATCATCCTTGGAGCTCATCAGATCTTCCATTTCAGCACGAAGCTGCTTGTTAACCCTCTCCAGCTCCTCTTTGGCCTCCAGCGCCTCGTCCAGAGCTCTGGTCATGGACAAAGCTTTGGTCTCCTTCTCCCTGGCCTCAGCTTCAGCACGGTCACGCTCTTCAGCGTAACGAGCTGAGATGCTCTTCTCCTCAGCCAGCATCTGCAGAGGAGGATCAGCATTTTATGAAAATTGTATTTGTAAGGATTCAATTATAGTATTTCAAAACAAGTCTAAGACAAACTTCCAAACTCACGAAATACCTGTAAAACAAAGCAGAATATCTCCAATAAAATGCGTTCTCACCTGGTCAAACTTCTTCTGTTTCTTCTCTAGGCTGGAGACAATCTGTCTCTGGTGATCCAAATCTACAGTCAGATCATCCAGCTCCTGCTGCAGACGAGTCTTTGTCTTCTCCATCTTTTCAAAACCGATGGTCTTCTCTTCCAGACGCTGGCTGGTCAGCTCCATGTCCTTCTGCAGCTTCTTCTTAATCTCTTCCAGGCCCTCTATTGTTCCACAATCGTCCTCCAGCTTCTTCTTGCTCTCAGACAACTGAAAATGAAAGCATTCAGAATTAAATCAGAGAAAGAACTTCGTTTTAATATCGTTTCCTACACCAGAACATGTCCTACCTGAGCCTGTATAGTCAACAACTGTTTCTCCAGATTCTTGCGCGCCTCTTCGTCCTCCTCCTGCTGCTCCTGCACAGCGTTCTTCTCCTCCTCCAGCTGGCGTATACGACTGCTGAGGTTCAGTTTTTGACGTGTCTCTTCCTGGAGCAGCTCCTAAATGACAATGTAGATTTGTCCAGTTAGTTCAATAGAGAGGATGCATGAGGTGTAGATTGATGATGAATGCTCAGAGATGCTGTATGTCACCTGTGTGTCTTGTAGCTGACTGTCTAGTCCAGCAACATCTTTGGCCATCTTGATACCCTTCCTCTCTGAGTCTTCTAGAATGGAAGAAACATTGTCCAACTCCGTCTGTATGGAGAGGAGAGAGTGTAACCAGGTTATGTTATGTTCACATAAATGGATGAACTAAATCATACATAAACACAATTTTTACTTTGGTCCGATTCAACAGTCAACTTTGACAGAGATATGTGGTTTTATATACGTAGAAATCAAGTTATATGATATGTAAGGAGTAAGGTATTACAATAAACAAGTGAATTAAATTGTGTTTTAATGGTTGGAAGATGAGCATTAAGTGCCTTCACTAAAATAATGGAAATACTGGGTTTCAGAGGGTAGCGGTGCCGTTGTTGAGTTTTATGTGAAAAAGCCTTTATGCATCGATGAGTGGTCTTTATCTCTCTCAGACGTGGAGGTTCATTATAAAGAAGGTCAAGACTGATTCTGACTGAATCAAATATCTTCACCTGTAGTTTGTGTGCGCGTTCAGCCAGTTCTCCCTTGGACCTCTCGCCCTCAGTCACTCTGGCCATGAACTCCTGCAGCTGAGCCTCCAGTTTCTTCCTCTTGTGTTCGGACTCCTGTTTTGTCTGCTGCAGGCCTTTCACCTCGCTGGCTAGCTCCTTGTTGGCACTCTCCTGGCTCTGCTTGGTCTTCTCCAGGTTGGACTTGAACTAGACATAACCAGCAACAAAAAATGAGCGTGGTCGTATGATAACGTGTTATGCCTTTCCACAACCTACAAAGAGAAAGTGACGTTACCCTCTTGGCCTGTTCCAGCTGTTCAGACAGATCTTCCAAGACAGTGCTGTGCCTCTGTCGCATCTCCTGGATCTGAGCTTCATGGTTTTTAGTTTCATCCTCGATGGTTTTCTTCAGCTCTGTGACCTCCTGTTCACGCTTGGTCCTAAAGAGAACAGGGACACATAATAGTCTAGACTTTGCTGTTGACTTTATTATAGTAATAATAATAATGGTGGGCTAAATGCCCCACTGTCTATGATATGAATGTTAAATGCAGTACCTAAGTTCCTGCTGGGCAGCAGTTGTATCGAGGGTGTCCTCAAGTTCAGTCTTCAGGGCCTCAAGCTCTTCACTCAAGTCCCTCTTGAGTTTCTCAGCCTTGTTCCTGGACACCTTTTCTGACTCGAGGTCCTCCTGCAGCTCAGACAGCTGGGCCTGCATCTCCCTCACCTGTTTCAGAGCATTGTTCTTCTGGCTGACCTCGTCTTCCCCTCTGTTATTCAACGACATTGACGAATGGGAAGGTGGATACCATGTTGTGAATGTAATGGTATGTTATTGGAAAAATAAAACTCACTGCAATTTTCCATTGAAATAAGATGCTACTTTAGTGTTGGATATACATATTTATTTTTGATGCTTGTTAATTTTAACATATATGTCGGAAATAGCTCATGAATAATTTGGTGTTGTTAACCTCATAAATAAACTATTGCTTAAAAAACAATTTCTCTGAGTTTACATTAGGGTTAAGACTCCACTGGGTGGCAGTAGAGATGCTGTTTCATGCAGCAGTCCATGACTCCAGTTTTCTTTTGACTGTCACTCTTAAAGGAGTGTCAGTCACTATTAGCATGGTCTTACACGTACAAAGGCAGATTAATACCACAACAATTTAAATGCACATCAATGATAAGATGACACATTGTAAACACATTCAACTGCTGTGAGAATCAGTGTATAAATACATGCAGCATGTCAACAATAAGTAAAAGCTCAAACGTTTTTTTCCTTTTACACGATAACATCACTGCTGTATAGTTGTCGGTGTGTACTTGAGTGTTGTCAGTCCAATAAAATGCTCCATATAAAACAGCAGGTGTGACTGCTCTGTACAGCTATGTAACACTTATGTCAGACTGACTCACATCATGAAGCAGAATCCCAATGACTCAATAACACAACTCTAACGGCCATATTTAGCTCACACAAATGTTCTGCTGAGCTCCTCTACGGGGGTCCCAGTATCACTTACCTAGTCAGCATCACCTGCTGCTCATCTTCCTTCTTGCTCAGCCCCGCTTTCAGCTCCTCTGTCTGAGCCTGTAGTTCGGCTATCTGGTCCTGGAAGTCGGACGTCTCCCCATCCAGCTTCCTCTTAGCCTTCTCCAGCTCCTGGCGGGTCTTCTCCTCCTTCTTCAGTCTCTCTAGATTAGAAAAGACAGGATGCAACGGTTTCACAAAACACCAAGGAACATCTTTTTTTGTCGTGGACAGGTTAATAATACCACTTTACTCTTCTATGCATTCTGGATTTGATTTCACTCCTTTACCCTCCAGGTCGACCATCATTATCTCCTGCTTGTTCTTGACCTTGCCCAGGTTCTTGGCCTTTTCTTCCTCTTCAGCTAGTACTGAAGTCATTTCATTGATTCGGTCGTCCAACAACTTCTTTTCCTACAGGAGAGAGATCTAGGCATGTTAGCGCACAGCTAACCCTCTCAACTCAGCATCAATATATTCATCATATATATAATTATATATAAAGATTTGACTTATCATGCAGTAAAGATCACATTTCAACACAATACCTCTTTCCATCCACAACCCTCAGTGTGATTGTAGACATTCAGAGAGCTCGCTCTCTCTCTCTCCCCCCCCCCCCCCTCTCTCTCTCTCTCTCTCTCACCTTGATAAACTTGGAGTTCTGGTCTTCTAGTAGCAAAATGTCCTCCTCAAATTTCTTCATTTTGGCCTCCGTCGTCACTTTCTCCAGCTGCAGCTTCTGCCTGGCAGCCTCCTCTTCATCCAACTGTTCTTCCAGGTCCTACATTCACAAGTATTTCATCATAGTAACAGCAAAACATATTTTTGTTAAACATTTTGAAATATATTTCCAAGACTGTTTTTCAGTAAGCAGTAACCCTAGGACCCACCTGAATATGGGACTGCATCTTCTTCTTCTCGTTCTGCGTGGTCTGGTTCCTCTCCTCTTCTTCCTCCAGCCGGGACTCCAAATCATGTAGGATCTCCTCCAGCTCTTGCTTTTTGGAAGCCAGACGAGCTCTCATCTCCTCAGCCTCTGCGAACAGCTCCGTCTCTGCCTGCAGTTGCTCTGCTAGGATGTTCTTCTCCTCAACTAACTACACATAAGAAATGTTAAAACCTTTAATGACACATCCTGAAAAAACACATAGTTGGTTGTTATTTGGTACCAACGCCGCAGTGTATATTATATTGGTGCAGTTGTAAGTCACCTGCTGGTGTTTCCTCTCCATCTCCACCAGCTCTCCCTCCACCTTGGTCTGCTTCTCTTTCACCTTGACCAGCTCCTCATCTTTAGCCTGCATCTCCTCCTCCTGCCTGGTCACCTGTAGCAGAGGCTTCACCTGCAGGTACAGAAGAACACAGAGGTTTCAGAGGATGACCTTGACTGAATGGTGACCTAATCAGTTGTACAAACACCCATGACAACATATATGTCAACTTTTACACATGGACATACACCCAAGCACAAACCTTGGTGAAGAGCCTCCACCACTGCCAGTGACGCAGCTTCAAGTAGGCAGCACAGTTCCTCTGGAGAACCTTCAGAGCACTGAGCTGCTGCTGCTTCTTAGCAAAGGCCCTGAAGCATTACAACGAGAGAGGATGAGAACAACAACAGAGCCAGACAACATGATAGTCTACTTTTTTTGTGATCAGACATATGTAAATGACTGCATTTCAGTTTGGGGTGGAGTGAATCCTAAAGGCAAACAGCAGTGGTAGCCCTTACTTTCGTGCTAAATACCCCCGACAGACAGCCTGGAAGTAAATGATGATATCCGTGATCTTCAGGTCCCTCTCTTCCTCCAAGTGGGCCAGGACTCCAGCCCTGAAGAAGATCTTACTCTGGCCGATACGGAACAGGTTCCCGTCCAACTCCAGGGCTTTAATCTATCAGAGACAGGAAGACATTGATGTAGAAAAGGCTACTGGAGGTAACTGAAGGAAAACTGCTTGATGTATTTTGAGCGGATCATGTTCTTAATAAATTCTTTATTCTAATTGTTGTCTCAAATGAAAGTCTTTATTTATCCCCAGAGGGGCAATTGCCTTATGAGAAATAATAGAGAAATAATAAAGTAAAACCCTTGTTTCAAATTGTGACCTCTGAAGAAGCAGACCCAAGTCCATACCATTCTCTCACAGGCCTGCTTGCCATCCATGAAGCCCTTGGGAATGGCGTTAGGAGTGAGGATTTCATACCTGAACACAGAGCAGAGAGGAAATCAGAGACATGGGTGACACCTGATCCATCATCATCCTACTATTAAATGGGTGCAAAAGAACACTGGTATACATAAGCCATACGTTATGTCAGTTGAAGTAAACGGGGAGAGATTTGTGACTCTTTGATACACCATCTCTGTGTGACAACAGTGTACTTTAATTTGTTTTATAATATGCTAGTCAAGTTGACATTACAACAGTACCTCTGCCTGAACTCCTGGAATACGATGCGGTTGGGGAAGCCCTGTCTACAGATGCGGATCCCCTCCAGTACACCATTACATCTCAGCTGGTCCAGAACCAGGTGGGGGTCCAGTTTACCAGCCTGGGGTAAGAGGGAGAAGAGGAGATGAAGAAGAGTAACACAGTTCTCAGTCCAGAAGGCACTGTGACAATCCTAAAACTCACCCTTTTCTCATGGTTGGGGATGATGCAGCGGACAAAGTTGGGGTTGGTGTTCCTCAATGTGGCCATCAGCTTGGATAACTGCTCCTTGTACAGCTGTCCCACAGTGCGGAACATGCCCTTCTTGGTCTTGTAGGCGGCACCAAATGCCGTCTCATTCATGCCTGCAACCTGGTCCAGACCCACGATTCTGTCGACTGGCGATGCAAAACGATATGAAGGGACAACTGCATTATTGTCATGCTAGTTTTACTGATAAATGTGGACATCAAAAAAATCACAAAGCAAAGTGCTGTGCCAATGAAGTAAGTCTTTTATTTGAATCCAATGCGGATATCCGTCAGGAGGAAATGTTGCCAATGAAAGGTGTTCAGCTGAGCAGGATTTCTAATTTTGTGATAAAGCATGAAGACAGACAATGGTGTCACACCAGCTGTGACAAGAGACCATCAGCTGGTTTGACTTTATAGGCAACATAACATGTTGCTGCTGAACTATCCATCATTTGAAAATGCATTTATTTACAGGCAGGATCTAACTTTGTCCACCAGGATCTAACTTCGTCCTGACTGCATGAAATACTCCATTAAGATTTTAACTGTTAACCTAAAAATGAATGTCAGTTCAGCAAGACTTCATCTCTCAGCTTACTGACTGCATCCCGTCGTCTTTTAATAAAAAATGATGGATGAGTAGTAACAGATATCTGGCCTGCAGCTTCCTCTGATATTTCATTACCTCAGACCATATAAATACCAGCACTAAGTAAGCAAGAACTTAAATCAATGCTGGATTCTTCCTCAAAATGAATTTGGACTCTGCGACCTCTTTCCATCTGCTGCTAGCTCTAACACATGCACACACACTCTGGGATAAACCTGGTGGATGCACCAAAGATTGTATAGTCACTGGGTTCATTTTTAATATAACTTTATCAGTGAACTCGGTGGACTTATTGTGACGCCCGTGTTGCACCACTGATATTGGATAGTGTATTTTTCCTTTTTAGGTGTGGTGACACCTTCTGTAAACATGGCGCCCAACCAATCCAGCTTCCTTACTGTAGTTTCCCTTTTAGCTGCCAAAAACAGTTTCAAAATCCATCTGACCAAGCAAATGTACAATTCTAAAAAATCCTCAACGATTCGCTTCATTTTCATTTTCAGTCCTTTCTTTATCTTTTGCACTTTTATCAAATTAATGCCTCACCTGACTTATTATTAAATCGATAGTTGTTGGAGTATTTAGAGTTGAAGTAAACCACCAGTGCAGCATGAAAGAATGGAATGTTTAATATCAGGTTTTTTAGCCATGCAAAGCCAGAGGGGAGTTATTAGAGGGGTGCACAGTGCTGATCTGATCCCTCCGGTGCAGAGGATGAGGAGATGCTGGTGGGACAGCGGTGTAAGTGTTACTATCATTCACCTGGAGCTTCATGGAGCCCAGACACATTGTCATAGAAAGAGGCTCTCTGAAACGTCTGAATGTCTACAGCAACAGAGACACGGACAGAGAAAGAAGACAGGAAAGTGAAAGAGGAAAAAAGTGAGCATGCAAACACATACAACCATCATTCATACATACACATACATACATACAACCTTTCATGAGCATTAATTAGCTGTTAAAAAGGAGGAAATGTCAGTTCATGCACAGTAATAATACAGTACATGCATATTATTGAAGCCTTGTTATGATTCAAATCAGTGTTTGGTTATCATAGCTGAACATTAATCAGGAGAAATGTTAGTTCAGGAAGATTTATTTTCCAATAAACCCTGTGAAAGTCTGTCAATCCATAAAAAACAGAATGTCACATTGAAATAATGAGTATGAAGGCTACCTGAATTATGACTAGTGTACTCACTGGGGGAGAAAAGAAGGATGAGCAATACATCTGTCTAAAAACACACTGCTGAATGAAACTTTAACTTAAACTAAATCTGACAGGAAGTTTGAGAGAAGAGAAAATGTCTTTCCTTTTTTCATTACATACAGGATTCCTTTGTTTCTGATATGCTTTGTAGAGTCTACAGCGATGCTCGTGGTCTGTAGGGAAGTATTTAGGCTTTAAGCTTAATGCTAAAACCCACATACTGACATTGTCATGTTTAACAATTCTAATGTTCACCATGTACACAAAGTCCAACTGGGGCTGATGGGAATGTGGATTTTGCATCATATTTGGTCATAAACCAAAGAATTAGACACATTAACAATTCAACCTAATTAAGGTTAAGCATTCTTTTTGAGCCTCATTTGTTCCCATTATGTAAAGTGTGTTACATCATTTTGGACTACTAAGGATAAATGCAGGTTTATGTAGAATGTATAAAGCAGAAATTATACATCAAGATACTTTTTTACCATTAAAATCTCAATGAGCTCCTATACACAAAGACTCACCGTCTTTCCAGAGCTCAGCCACAAACTTGTCAGTTGACTGGTGCAGCAGCGTGGCCACGTTGTCATTCAGGGGATCCATGTTCTTCATAAGCCATTCATCGGCTTTATAGTCCACCTAAAGAAACACAGTGATGTTACTTTACTGGTTGGACAACAGCTGTGTTTCCATCAGAAAACTCAACACTAAGCTTCAAGAATTATGTTTTTATAACAAACGATAAGAATAAGAACTGAGAACCAAACAGGTTACGTATGTACCAATAATGACCACACACCTCTGTTATTATTTGATCACACACGGTTTGGCTTCCTGCATAAAAAGCAAAACCACTCAGCAGGAAATCAGATTTCATTCATGAACTTTGTTATATGTGATCCAATCCTTTCCACTCATTACTGTTGACAGTGTAAAAGAAGGCTTATAAACACACTGGCTCTCAGTCTCTGATTAATTCCTGCTGGTCTGTTGCTCCACCTGTCTGCAGCAGACTGTGTAGTATGTCTTAAGTGACAGCTGAATCTGGCTTGAACAGTGTTTCTGAATATCACTCAGTTTGATCTCACAGGCAGTTCCAGATGTGCTATGTGTGCTATGTGGGACAATAATAGATATAATAAGTGGCAGAAAGTTTAGAAAATAGTTTGAATCATTGTTAGGTTGGACATCAAATTAATATTTAATTGCACTAGAGTTAAATTGAAGACTTTATATTATCGGCACATTATTTTTTTATTTGACTGACAGCACAGTCAGGTCTTTTCGGGTCGTGTGTTAAGGGGATTAGTCTCTGTAACATGATGATGACATTTACTTAGACGTGTTTCCATAACGTCTAACATACTATGAAGGGAGCAGAACATAATAAGTAATAATTGACACGGTCGGCAACCTGAGATCAGGAATGTAAGATCTCCAGATGGGTTTCATTGGAATCCTGGAAAAGCAAACTCACAATGTTTGCACTTATTTTCCTCTTCAAAATCACTGTCATACAGGGTTTATTTGATGATGTTCAAACCTAATGCTGGCTTTGGGATTGAATACAGGACGCTTGATATCACGTTGAATCTGAGATTTTAGCCTGTTTGTCATGGCAAGGCTCAGGTCTGCTCTTTAGAGACTGATGCTCTTCACTGAGCTCATATACACACATATGCAAGACAGGAAAATGAGACAGGTAAACTAATTAAGCTACCACTCTAGGGAAGATATCAGCTTTCATGCTGCAACTGACAAGCGTCCTCTGGAATGTTGTGGAGTATCGTTTCCTCTTGGCAGATGGCAGACCACCACACTGAGGTGAAAGTTGACTTCTTTATGTTACGTAACCACCAGGCACCAATTGTACACCAATGTGAACCAGATGTGGGTTTCCAACACCAGCCATATGACAACTGGGCTATTGTTTTAAGGCAATGACCCGGTTATCTGCACCTTTCAGGGGAGCTGAGTCTGAACCTCAGAGGAAGGCTTCCAAACCAGAAATACCGTTGTTGTATAAGGACATATGGTTAAATATGAGGCTAAAAAGGTGACATGAAAAAATTGTTTCAAAGAGCTCTCTTCTAAGAGTAGCATAATTAGGAAGTATGTCCAACCAGCTAGCATAGCCAAGAGAGCAGTCAGAAAGCAGGACCCCCTAATGGGCTTGAAATACATACCTTTCCTGCGTAGTGAATGATGCAGAAGTCAGCTTTGTCCTTGAGCTGACGTGGCTTCTGAAACTTGGTGTGTGTTCCCTGCTCCTGGAGAACCTTGTCTATAAAGGTCTTGTCCGTTGCCTTGGGAAACCAGCACTCCTCATCCAGCAGAGCGAGGATACCAGGGGGGTTAGTCTGAGAAGACGGAGTCTGTTTAACACACGTGTTCATAGACAACACACACACACACAGTCACACAGGTAGATGGAGAACACTGACCGGCCTCTCGATGAGGTCGATGCAGGGCTGCAGGTCCAGGCCGAAGTCGATGAAGCTCCACTCGATGCCCTCCCTCTGGTACTCCTCCTGCTCCAGGATGAACATGGTGTGGTTGAAGAGCTGCTGCAGCTTCTCGTTGGTGTAGTTGATGCACAGCTGCTCAAAGGAGTTGAGCTGAAAAGAAGCGTAAAGCAGGAATTTGTTAGTTATCGTTAGATGTGTTTCTTTAGATGCCCTAGATGACTTAATTAAACAAATAAACTAAAAATAATGTTCACCTGGATCATTGGTATGTGTAAAGAAAGAATACTACAAATAATACTACAATATCAATATGTTATTCAGTATAACAGCACCACAATCAGCACCTCAAAGATCTCAAAGCCGGCGATATCCAGGATGCCGATGAAAGATGCACCCTGGCGTTTGGTCCTGTCCAGGGCCTTGTTGATGCGGTGGACCAGCCAGCGGAACAGCCGCTCATAAGTTGCCTTGGCCAGGGCTTCAACAGCAAAGTCAGCCTGAGGAAACAACCCAGGTGAGTAACCATGTCAGAATTAAGACCTTTAATAATACACAGCCCACTGAGCCATGGAAGATATCAGATCACAGATATAAACACCATGTTTTTAAACAGCTAAACAGAATAAACATGGAATGCAAACATAATCCTCATTGGCAGAGTTAGCTGGCACCTTACCTGTTCTTTGGTCTGTGCTTTCTGGACGTAGTCTCGTCCCACTTTAATCCTCGGGGTGAGGATTGCTCTGGTGAACTCCATAACATTCATTCCAAGCAGGTGACAGAGCTTCTGCGCCACTAGGAGTGGAGGAAGCAGGACACATTTAACATATTGCATACAGTTCTGTTTTTTTTTTGTGTGCTCATAATCATATTTAAGTTTGGTGCTAGACTCAAATAATAATAATAACAAACAAAAAAAACATTTTAACAACCCAGGATATATATCCCAAATTCTGCACATCCTGGTTGTGTTGAGTCCCCACAATAAGTCTAAGGGAACTAAGATCAGTATGTTTAATTAATCTGACCCCAATACAGCAGACTAGCTAACTTCTTCATATAGGAGTGTGAATACAGTATAGTATAGTACAATAAAGCATTCCAACATAAATAAACACAGTGTAGCTTCAGTGTAATCACGTTCCTAATAAAGCATCACAGTGCTTACCACGAATGATACAAATGTCAACGTATTTATATATGTGGTGATGATGGTGTCTTTCCACCACCTGTTCCGGTGGAAGCTAAAGCATCACAGTCATTTCATTTTCTGGATTCATGAATCATGGCCGACGTGAGCGACAGAGGGTATGTGCATGTGTTTGTAAATGTAATGATGGATGTTTACCTGTGTTCTCTGGCATGGAGGCCTGGTCCGTGTTTCTCTCTTTCTTAAAGACAATGTTGCCAAACTGCAGCACTGCAGAAACCACCTTCAACATGCCTGGCAAGGATAACAACAACATCTTAGTGATCTCCAGGGGAATTAGGTTTTGGCAGAGAAAGAGAGGAAGCAAACAAATATAATTATAGAAAGAGAAGGAGAAAAAAGGAGGTATTGTGTTTTAGGGCACATCTGGAAGTACTACTCACAGACAATCTCTTCATGGGAGAAGCTCATGATGTGCATGGCATCCAGCGTCTCCTGGAAATTATCCTTGTCCTGCTGGCCAGGGATGGTTATGTTTCCATTTGACAGGAAACGGTAGTTGTTAAAGTTTTCCAGGAGCAGGTCGGCTGCAGAAGGAAGGAAGAAGAGGAGGATTTTCATGGCAGTTTTAATCAGTATCCTCTTGTTTTTCCTGTTTTTGTACTGTGCTACTACTTTCTGTTTGGACCATGATGCCCTCACAAGTAACAATATATTTGATGGACAGAAACATTACAGTGAGGTAAGTTTGCATCTACGCTCAGTAAAAACAATTCAGTCTAGAAAGTAAGTGGATAAGTAGGAGAGAGATCAAGTGACTTTTTAAATCCACTAGTTAACAAGACAAATATGCTACCTAAATATGTTCTGCAATCATCATCACCAGCTTTCTCGCCTGATTCAAAATGGCACAAACTATAAACCTCACTGTCATTGCTCCAGTTCTTTTTGTTTTTCCTGATTGCTCCTTGTCAGACACTCACTTCGGAGATGCTCTCCAGCCCCTGCCAACAGGCGGTAGAAAATATGGAAGGTCCTCTCATCTTTGGCCTGTCTGATAGCCCGCGACTTCTCCAGAAGGTCTGAGTGCAAAGATTAAGGACTGACCAGGAAATTGGAACGTAAAAAAGGGAAACTGATACTCACTATTGTAGTAAATATTTGAAAGAAATACCACATTCTTGCAGACTTTCTGCTCATGAGGAACAACAACGTTGAAATCAAAGATCTTGAAAGAATTCAGAGAAATCCCTGTGGAATCAAATCTTTAATCTTTGTACAAGTGTGTACAAAGAAATATTACCCTGAGGAGCCTTATCCATTATTTTCCTCACCAGGATTATATAAACGGATAAAAATGAGGAACAATAATAAAAATGTGTTTTCTTTCGAGATCTACACCCTCCATCTCCATCTGGAGAATAAGCAGAACAGGGAATGGCATTCTTGTGGTTAAGTGAGCATAAGCTGCTCTCAGATATAATCTCAATGTGTTGCCTATCTTTTAGCTGCCTTTGTTGTGTTTGAAACGATCTGTTGACCGTCTGTTCCTTCAGCGTGTCTCAGTAATGAGGATACAAGTTTCAATGTTGGCCCCAACAATGTAGCCTGTGACGTCAAAGTTGACTCTGATGAACTTCCCCTGCAGGACACAAGATGCATGTTTGTGTTAAAAAAAATTCATTGTCATTGGACTTGTTGAAACTTCACAGTTTAATTTAAAATGTCTAAGATGTCAGTCTCCCTGCCTTCACCCAATGTCAGCTGGGATCAGGTCCAGCCCCCCGCGACCCTGAATACAGGATAAAGAGGTAGACGATGGATGGATGGAAGATGTCAGTCTTTGCTTTGTGTGTTTTTGTGTGTGTGTGCGCATCTGTCATATATTGACATCTGAGACACAGAAGACAACAAAATGCCTATATTAGGAAAAGCCAGGTTAAGAGGTCAGGAGGAATTTCAGGCATGTCTGTGGTTTCCAGAGAGTGAATATAAGCGTATGTATGTGTGTGAATATGTGCTAGTGGTCTTCATTTCTTCTCATCTGAGACAGCCATTGATTCATGAGGACTGAACACCACATAGTCATACAAAAATAAAATGCTTAGAGCGACAGATGTTGTTGCTATAAGTCATCACTACAGGATCATGGCATGTGACTAGATTCTTCGGGAAATCATGGTATTAGAAAACCAGGACGTATGAAACAAGACCTATGAAGAAAATATATGTATATATTTTTAAGTAACATATTTAACATAAAAAGCCCCCAAAATAAATATTTGTAGAATGGCATTGGATGACATGAAGCAGGGATTAGATTATGTACACTTTTTCCCTTCCTTGTTAACTATCTGTACATATGTATAAATCAAACAAATGTTAATTCAAAACAGGACCCGTGAACTCACAAAGCGAGATGAGTTGTCATTTTTCACCGTCTTGGCATTGCCAAAAGATTCAAGGATGGGGTTGGCCTGCAGGAGCTGGCGTTCCAACTCACCCTGGGAAGAAAGACAGAGAGGTAAGAGGCCAGCTAGCTAACAATTTTTTTTAATTATCCACCATGAATGAATCTTTTTAGCACTATTAATCACATTTTTCTATGTCTGCCTAGACATACACACGCTGGTGAAGCAATCAACTTTTCAAAACACAGCAGCCAGAGAAAAACGTAACCATTTTAATATGCTAAACCAATTTATTATCCACAGTCAGACATTTATCATGTTTCTGTTGACTTTACTTTAGTCAACTGCAGTACAATGTGACTTTTGTCAAGGTGAACAAGTTAAAAGGGCTAAGACTACTAACACTTTGACGGAACTCGTGAAACCAACGGATACATAGTGAGCGTGTTTTACACATGCCCTATGGTGAGTGGTTAATTTGAGTTGATGAGTGAGAGCCTTCTTCCGGCCTGCACATTCCTATGGTTACGATGATATAGGCTATATATATGAACACCATACCAATGTGGTGGTAATGGCTTTCTCTCAAATCTCAAAACCTGGGTAGATAGGCAGTTGGGACATTCTCTACAGCCCCAGAAACCTCTAATTCCCCAACACATGACACAATCTCCTCTATCCAGGGCAGTGGCTGGGCAGAAATAGCCCCTATAGCACATCAGATCCTGCCTTGATCTGATGCCAGGATACTCTTCTGGACTCTGACTGCCGGGGGGAACAGAGTGGCTGACTGATGATATACACCCGCCAGAAAATGGCCATTGAAAGAAACACAGGAGCACCTACAGACCTACTTAGATGTGTGTTAAATAAAAGAGAGCAAGAAATGACAGTTAATTATTTAACCTGTAGCAGAGATAGAGTATGGAAAGAATATGCCAGAGAAGAAAGAAGGTGAATGAGTGGCACCTTGAATAACCATGCAAAAACAGGATCGAAACCCACTCACTGAGTGTCTCACTCTGAGAAAGTCAAAGGTCAAGCTCAAACAAGGAGACAACATCATCACTATAAAATAACTGTGATTAGAAGTGTGGAAATAATGGATATTCTGAGTGTCTCTTGGGCCTATACGATTCTGGAGTAGCAACTCAACTCGCTTTCAAAGTTAGTCTGAATTGATGAGTATGTATAAGAAACAACAAGGTAACAGGGTCTAAAGGCAGTGCAGTCTTCTATGTCTGCCTGTTATGATACCTGAATGCAGGTAAGGAGTAAATATCCTCCTCTTCTTCATTATTTTCCTTTAGATTTCAGGCTCTGAATTCATTGAATGTCACAAAAATACATATATCCCTGTGTAACTAAAGAATAAACAGGCGTTCCCATTTGTCTTTCTCGCTGAGAGAAATCAATAGTCTGGTTCTACTTCACCTGCCCCCTTTTCTCTCTCCTCCACCTTATGGTTCTACATTCCTCTGGGCTGTGCTCAGAGGCACCCGTAATGCAACACAGAAGGAAAGCAGCATTAAGGTCAGTGTGAACGGTGTGCTCTGGCAGGGGATCACTGAGGCCCCGAGTTTCAGCTACTGAAACACATCAGATGAAACTAGCATTCGCCTGGATTGTGTGTGCTCAAAACTGCAGGTTAAAGGTCACAGCTTAGACACTGCTTCTATAGTTATTGGATTTAGAGGACACAGAAACATCAGGAAATGGTTTAGGGGAGAAAGAAAAATAGCTACCGGATAGATCAAGCTGAGCCAGAAAATATCAAGTTTGGAGAGAGCATGAGACGGGAGATAGAGTCGGGGTGAATTCAGTACTGTGTCAGCAGAGTGTCATTCGTGTTATTTCTGGAAATGATTGTGGATTCAAATCTGAAGGTCCAGGTGAGGCTACAACATCCACATATAAATCCAGTGTTTGGCTGTTGATGCACACAGTTGGTTCCTAGAACAATATTATCACAGCCAAAGCTACAGGATAGGCCAATGCATTATTAACGGACATGCCCTTCAAACTACACACATGCATCTAGAGTACATCACCGATGGAGAGCATGCACTATTGAAAGATTTGATCAACTGCCATGTTATCTTAATTTAAAAAGATAGTATAATATATTGACTTCACTAAAATTCAAAAGATAAAACGTTTGAGGAGGGATGTTTAGTGTGGCTATGGTCTGACTGCACAGTTCATGGGCTCTTAAACACCATGAACCAGGAGGACTGATGAACAGTTAAAGGGAAAACTCACTTCTACAGGCTGATGGTTCAGCTTGGATTTACAGTGTCTGCCACCATAGACGGATGTAAGCAGGAGAACAGCTTTCTCAGTCAATATAATAAGGATTGTACTGCTTCAATGGACTACATTAACACTGATTGGACATCCACATAAAAAGCTGGCAAATGTTTCCCCATAATGCTCGAAAAAGCACTTCATCTTAACAGTGTAATGAATAGGTTTGACCTGTTCGTTTGGATTTGACTGACATGTGTTTCTAATAAAACATCTCAATTGCCAACCATTCTAATAAACGCGAACCAACTGATAAAACAAAGTGTTTTAGTATCATGAGCCTGCTGGTTTAATCGCAGACTCAGTGGGCTTCAAATAATCGTGTGAGAAGACTGAGCCAGCACAAACAAATACCTCATAAAAAGTTTGAATTAGTCTGTCAACATCATTATGGAAGCAGTTGAAATTTAGAGAGAAAGGCATGCACATAACACCACCAAAAATGAACACCACACTCTTTTTGAAGAAGCGGGAGATACACTTGCCTGGAGCTTGAATGCTTTGGGAGATTCGGGCTGTTTGTTATGGATAAACAAATGCAAGTGTTAAAACCTGAAGCGCTCATGTCAGACACAAGCCTCAGGAAACAGAACACCAGTACACACTTTGCTGGCAGAATGGCATTGGATGACATGGAGCAGGTGGAGTGACCAGGCTTCATTAAAATCTATTAGCTTAGCTGTGGATTAATAATGCACAACTTTTTGTAAACTGAATATGAAAAGTAAGCAGTTGTACATAGCAACATTACAATTCATGAATTGAATAGTTTGACATTTTGAGTGGGAATGAGCTAACATGGCTCTGTCCAGAGGTAATAAAAACACATTTTATTGTGTTCGTGTTGTCCATGCTAGTCGCAATTGTACAGGTATTGACAATGATATTTAAAAATGAAATATTGATATGTTAATAACTGTGTAAAAAATCCAGCACCTCACGACAAAAGGCGCAATAAACAAAGTTAGATGAGATGAACTTGACTCATCGTGTTATTTTTTAATTGATATTGCAATAATATCGTTATCATTAATTATTTTGGTCATGATGAGCATGAAGTGAAAATCTGTTAACCATAATCCATGCAAAAATTCCATTATATGGAGGGTAATTGGTCGTAATATTTCTTGGCACTGAGCAGTTGCCAAGCAACCAGCAGAAACTCCAACTGGAGTAAATGAATGAGATTTAACATGTTAAATACTGAGCTTTGGAGATGCTGTTTTTAATTTTGTTACTGTTGGACAGAGCTGACTCTTCTCTGCTAAGCTAATCGGCTGCTGGCTATAGGCTTATACAGACAGATATGAAGGTGGTATTGATCGGATTGCTGTGTTTGGCGTTAACTCTCTGAATGAGCTTGTTTCCCAAACTGTCAAACTATTCCTTTGAATTACAATACGAGGGGAGGGGAACTGGAGGCGGCCATGGATAGAGTAGGCAAAGTATAGGCAGTGGGGTTCTTACAGGAATGTTGTGGTCTTTGCGTCCTTTGTGTGAGGAGGCAACGTGGGCCAGGTACTGGATGACCTTCTTGGTGTTCTCGGTCTTGCCGGCTCCTGATTCACCTCTGAAAACAAATGGGAGAGACAGCATGGATATACACATGGACAGATCGAAGGAGCAATATGTGATTGAATAAAGAGTGAGAGAAAAGAAACACTTTCATTTCAATTTCACTTCCAACAATTCATTTCAAAGCCATTTGTAATAAATCGTGAAATACAGGTTTTAAGTAGTGAGGCATTACAGGCACATAACAGCTGTCCAAATGGTCCATAATTTAGCAAAGAACAGACAAAACACTGTAAAACCATAACTAATGTACCTAGTAATTATGGTGGATGAGCCTTGAAGGGAAGAATAAACAACGAGAAAAGGAAGAGAGGTAGAGAGAGTGAGCATCCATCACACTATCTGTTGTTGTTTTCTAAATTCTTCCATTCGTCCGTCAGCCTGTTTTACTGGAGAACCCTGTGGTTTGGTGGGCCGGTCTCCAATGTTTCCAGGCTCTGCTTTTGCTTTCTCTAATGATAGCTGTGTTCAGGCAGAGCCATACACAGCTCCCACAGTCCCAGGCCCTGGTCCCAGAGCCCCCAAAAACCGGGGCCAACATCCAAACCAGGCCAGCAACACTACATCTAGCTACATACCGGTGGCTTTAGTAAAGCTGGCTATTAGCTCTGCTGCAGTTTGAGCTGCCGCACTAGAATCCAATGGGCGAGTTCTTGAACACAGGATACAGGCTCACCGTGGATTGGTCTAGTTAGTCACACATCCCAGTCTGGCTTGATGTCTTCATTGTTTCTTAGTGTCCGAATATTTCTCATTCTTGCTTTTTCTTGTAGATAACATGGAGGGTTAAAGCCGGGTCTCTTACTTTGTGAATACTCCTGCCTCACATCTTCTGTTGATCATTCTCTCACAGCTCTCAAACCTCACAGTGAAAACAGTCACACAACAGTGAGCGGGCGGCTAGAGCATGTTTTTACAGCAACTAGAGTGACTTCATTCACCCTTTAATCCTGTGTATAACACAGGCTACTAACACAGAGTCATCCTATGTTTTATAGTTAATATACGACAAACCGCGGGAACAGTCAGTAAATAAATACTACCGTTCACAAGACCCGGGTCTGCAAATGTTATTCTGAGCACTCAACCACATAACTGCTATGTTAACCAAATAAAAAGTGGTTGCAAAGTTCATGCATGCATTTCCCCCCTAAGACTAAGTAAAGTAACACCTGAAACAGTAGTGAAACCATGTGATCCTACATCTCGAAATCGCCATTAATGGAGGTTATTGTGAAAGTAAAATTGGAAAAGATAATATTAGATCAGATCAATCTTTATTGATCTCTGGATGGAAATAAAGCATTACAGCGGCACAAGACGAAGACAAAAAGTTTCTAGTGCAGTTTTCTGAAAGGTCCAAAGTGTCTATTTTACCATATATGGGGTCTTCTCTGTTGTTGTTTCAATACATGTTATTATGCACTACCGATGATGAACGATCCTGCTTAAGTTGCTCC
This sequence comes from Eutrigla gurnardus, assembly GCF_963514095.1. NCBI lineage: Eukaryota > Metazoa > Chordata > Actinopteri > Perciformes > Triglidae > Eutrigla > Eutrigla gurnardus. The sequence goes on along the minus strand of NC_139931.1, from coordinate 15,438,786 downwards.
ACTGTCACCAACAGGGGGCGATGTTTTCCGAATCTAGGACACATTATGCAACAGCAGTCCACTCACTGAAAGAGTGTGGCACTTAATTAGTCTGCGCCAAAGACTATGAAGGCAGGGCACCAAACCGCACATATAACTCCTTCAGTATTGGGTAGAGCTGCTGCACAACCCACCATCTACAGAAAGCTATTTGAAACCAGTCTTTAAATAACACAGCAGCATGATGGGAGCTGGTCAACTGAGAAACAAGAAGGGAGACGAGGAAAGGGTTACTTTACAGAGACAAACCAAACCAGGTAATTCAGAGGTGATGAACCTGAGAAGTACTTTAAGGTCACTTGAGGACAAGAAGTGAGACCCTGTCTAACCAACAGATCAGCTCTCCTACCCGAGAAATGACCTAAGGAAGGAGGTACATTAATCGACTTAACGGTTGAAGAACTTACGTGCAAAGGATTGATTGGTCCTCACGATCTGTTAAGAGAAAACAGAAAAAAAACAATCAACATCTCTTCTCTCAGGTTTTATTCTTCATTCCAACTAGAATCATTACAAAAATGGCATTTTGTGGTCAAGCTGTTGGACTATAACACAATCAAAGGCAATGCATTGTCTTGCTACAGGGCACAGCATCAACATAATACAGGAGCAACAGTATGCTGGGTAAGACTGCAGGGTTGGATTGCTTGTAAATGAACACAACTGATATATATATTGATTTATCCTGAGAATAACTGGAAACACTTAAACGTTCCTTCAAGGTCACCAAAGTCACATTAAACCAGTGTGTGTACATTTAACAGCTCGCCCTCCATGCTGTGAAATGGCCATGAACTGACACCCAGACCAGAAACCATAGCTCTCGCACCTTTGCATCCCCTTTCATCACGGAGGAATTCAGACTGAAGTCCAGATGACAGGATTAGCTATGCCCACTGAAGTGTGTGACCTCTCAACTCTGAAGGTCCTGCTGCGCACTACAAAGAACTACAAAGACCAGAACCCAGAGAGAACGGACCCATTTATCAGCTAAAAAAACTGTCACAATCAGAGCATGACCTAATTCAATATATCCAAGAGTAAACAAGATATATGACACATATTTCTTTCATTTTAGGGAGGACAGCGTAGGTCTGTGAATACAGCAGCTTTTATTTTACAGTCCTGTAGGGAAGAGGTTCCCAAACATTTACCTACATATCTCATACATCCATGACTTTTAGTTAACTGTTTCAACTTCTCAATAAACTAATTATTTTATGCTAGATTCCCACTGGATGCATGACTTCCATGATATGTCAATTATTGCATGAGCAGCTGTTCACATCAGAAGCACATTCCTTGCCAACATATAGGCCTTAAATAAAATAGCTGGATTTGTTGAGACCTGTCTATCGATCTCCTCCCCTACGTTTCAGCACCCAGGACAGCACTCGCATATTATGCACCTATACCCAAAACAACCATTGCTATCCGCCTGAGAATAACATAACAAGTAAGAGTGTGCAGAATCATTTGCAGCGAGACATTTATTATTACAAAATGAACGACAGGTTGAGCAGAACACTGATTGCAAATCATAAAAAAATCCTGATGCTGATCGAATACTAATTTGGATGTTGATTACCATGGCAACGGTTGAAGCTTGGAAGAGCAAACAAAAAAGAAAAATAGGAGCAGACAGGTATTAATACCCAAGGAGCTAATCACTAGACAATGCACAGATGGAGAGGGCAGGGAACTGGAATTAGGAGGCTAACAAGACACTGAGGACCGGCAACACAAAGGCAGGGCAGACAAGGCTAGACAACAGGTTTACAAGGGAAGACATGCAGGGCAAACACAGGAAACTCAGAATACAAGGATATTGTTTAAGGGTGCACATATTAGCAAACAAAAATAAACTGAAAACACTGAGGAATCCAACAGAACCCTGGTAGTATCAACCTCAAGATAACTATCCCAAAATGTATCAGTTAACATGAAAGGAGCCACCTGACGAAGAAAACGTGCAGCTAGTAACTAGGGTATTGTTATGATTTAGGACTCTATAATTTGGTGAAATTATATTTTTTCGTTTGTTGACAAACATTTCTCACATGTTTATATTGTTTATACTGTGGCATGTTTACTATTTTTTTATTTTCCCTTTCCCTTTCATAGCAATTTAAAAATGAATGACAAGACATGTTTATTTTATGGTGTGTCTGATGTGATGTGCCTTAAAGGTTGTATCAGCGATTCTGGGCCGAAACAAATGATCACATTCATCTGTTTTTACCTCACGATCCGCTAGCTGCCCGCCCCATAAGCAGGCCGTCAAAAAACCCAACTCTAGGCAGCCTAGACTCCGAGATCGCACACAAAAACAAATGGTACTACCAACACCTCAAAAGCAAAATAAACAGTGTTCCAACCAATCACGTCCATGATCATTTTCAAAACACGGGAGGGAGGGGCTAGCTGGCTCTGTTTGTTTTGGATCTCGCAACGGAAGTGAGGGCCACCAGAATCGCTGATACAACCTTTAATACTATTTTTCCAGCAGCTTAACTTGCAATTTACAAATTCTTCCTAGAAGCTAAAATACATATATTTAATAGATGTAGGTATTTAGAGTTCATAACTTAAGACTTATTCTTATAATGACGAGTGCTACCTTGACTTAACGAGGCTGAGACAGCCGAACTTTCAGCCGGGAGGCCGCACTGAAGACGTAACCCTGCTAGCTTTGCTAATGTTAGCCGCTTGCTAACACAGTCAACACGCTGCACTGCTTTAGATTTATACTGTTTTATTTGCAAGTGTATCATTATGTTGCTGGTGTAAGCCCCTTTGCTCATGACTACTGTGTTGCATATGTTGCATTTGGCTGCATTCTCGTTCACACTTTGGACATTTTTACCTATTTGGCCGTGACTGATTGTCTGTACACACACACACACAGTGTCATTGTCGAACGTTGGCAATGCGACATCATCATTAGAAGACTGTAAACATGACAAGCAACAGCTTTCAATTGGACTTTCAACACCGAAGAGTCCGGAGAGAAAACAATGTAAATTCCGATAGCGGTATTGTTTTTCCTGAAGTTTATCTGTATTCCGGTACCGGTGCCAAAAATGATTGGACCTCGGTACCCATCCCAAGTAGTAACGGTTTACTGTGACTGAAAGCTAAAGGTGTTAAACTATCTACTTGTATACTGTGTGAGGAATGAAGTCAACAACAAAGGCCAGAGACTAAAACAGATGATGTAAACAGGAGGAACAGTGATATGAATATCCGCCACCATGTCTAACATCACACACACAACCTCTGTGTGCAAACTGGCTCTGTGAGTTGAGATGGCATTTTGGGGTCCACGTAAGACTTTAGTGAAGACATTTTCCATCATTTCACTGCAACAATTTAGAGACAACAGGTTTCATTATGATTTTAAAGTAATACTTTGTACTTTCCATGTCCTCCTGCTGCCCTACAAATGTTGCTGACATTCTTGTGGCAGGAAGTGAGGAGATATTTCATTTCCTGAAAAAGACAAATTTGGTTAAACTTCCACATTCCTGAAACTGAAGGGAATGGGGCCACCCTATGTGCACCCACAGGGCATGCTACATTGCTGAGGAATAGGAGCAGATTTTGCTGTTAGATGTTACACTGTCTGTGTTAAACGTTTTTTCTTTGATGTTCAAAAACCCCTCTATGTAGTTCTCTTCCTCCGTTATGGCTGAATAAGCCAGTTCAGCAAAAGACCATGATTAGCTATCACCTCTGATGGGAAATAGTTGTGGTCTCTTTAATAGCCATCCACTGTAGGGATGAAGAGCTTTTTCACAGATGGCTGAGACAATATTTAAGGTGTTATCTTTCAACAAATAAGTTAACTTTTGTCCCTGCACTTAAGTGATGTTCCCTCAGGTGACAAATGAGTTTGGCTGTATGTGTGTGTGTGTGTCTGACTGTGCGTGTGTGTATCCGGAGTCTGAACATCTGTTTTTCTGATAATAAAAAAAATGATAAATGCAAATGTAGTGCAGACACAAAAATGCACAAATAAAACAAATGTATGCAAACTTGTACACGGTAATAATGGGAATGATGAATGAGCCCCATCTCCCTTGACGATGAGGTAACTTGTGAAACATGGGACAAAGTTTGATTAATCTTGCTGTCTGTGTTTACAGCCACATCGACATAAACCTGAACATTGATTTTCTCAAGACCGTACACCTCCAGCCTCACTGAACTGAGGCACGTAAGACTGCGTAACCTATCATGAGTGCAAAAACAAATACACACTCACTCAACAGCCTCTGAGCAACGTCTAATCAGCTTTACATGATTGAAGAGAGAAGCAGTTTGTATGTGTGACCTCATGCCTCTGAAATTAGCTCTTGACTGCAATCTGCAACGATCAGGGAAAAGAATCTGTTACAGATTGTGATTTTGTCATTTGTATTTAAAGTGCCAGTCTGGACTTTCCCACTGACCGCAACTGTAGTCAGCCCAAATACCCATACAGTTACCTCAAGTGTTGCTCTGGTGCCTTAATAAACACCATGTGATGGATAAGTCTTTCCTAAAAAAAACAACAAAAAAACAAAATCCTCTGGTGCACATGCTTTGTCCTTCTGGAAGCAGCAGCAGTCATTTTGAGATAAGGCAGCATGAGCAGTAATAGATACCATGGCTCTACGGACAAAAACCAAACAATAAAAGGAAATTCAGAAAAAATTCTCACATTACTACAGCCTTTCAAAAGTTGTAAAGATATTCAGATACCTGTCATTATGAATACACCTCTTATCGGTGTGGGAGACGAGACGACCTAAGCTGACCCTTTCTTTGGACATCTATTACAGCTACTCTCCCTTCATTCTCCGCCGTCAGACATCCGTTTGCCCTCTTTACGCTTTTCATTTGACCTTATATTCCTCTGTGGACATATAACCTTTCCTTGATAGGCAATAACTCCTTTCTATCCCTTTTGTGATTGTATTTTACAGTAAGGCCACACACAAAGTACATAATGACTTTGCTTGCCAGAAACAAAGGGTAGTTTTGTAAAAGCGCTCTCTTCCATCATCACATACTGGCACATCATGTAGAGCAATCAGACAAAAACAGTTGCAGATCTTTGGATATTTGACAGTCTAGTAACTCTAAACATATGTTCTTTGTTTCAACATTTATTTGGATTATTTACATTTTCTGTTGGCTTGCTGTGTTTTTGTGATGAATACGTTTTGTTAAAATTACAGTCTGTCATACATCTTCTGATGCACCAACACTGATGATGTGTCCAAGTTAGTGCATCAGAAGATGTATGACGGACTGTTAAAATTCACTTCAGCGGTCTAAGCTGTTCGAATGGGTGAGTGCATGCATCCATCTCATCCATGCACCCACCTTGGCAGCCGATGCTTCCTAGATCACCACGGCAACTAACTGCTGGGTCATATTTACCCAGGATGCCATGCTGGCCTAGACGTAGGTGGACCAATTAAACTGAATGCGCTCTTCCCTTCCAGTAGCTCATTACTGCCTCACTAAATCTTTGCCCCTTTGTGTTTCCCCTTTCTCTCTGTTGCTCTCATTTCCTTTTCCCCCTGTGAATGTGCAAAGCCAGATTGCTCAGACCACTACAGAGCAGGAACTTTACTGGAAACAAAATCACTTTTCCACACCAACAGATGTTTTTAATTCCATCACCTCATCAGAACGTTTAGCTGCACTCTTATTTCCTCCACAAAAGGTAGGTAATGTTAATGTGAGATGGAAATAAGTTGGCCCAATCATTCGTCAAGATGTAGGTTAGACCACAGTTAGGTCTGTTTGGTTCAAGCTAAATACAAACCTAAATGACAGTACAGGAAAAGGCCGTTTTCAGACTAATCAGTATTGCTACCACGGTTCACTGAAGGGTGAAATACGTCACTTCTACTCCATGTTCAAGTTCTAAAAGCAGACTTTACCTCATGTAACAGACATTTCTCAATAGTGACACTTTAAACACAGTTAAATACTGTACTGTACTGTTGTAAAATATAATGTAAAATCTAATCAAAAAGGCTGAAAAATGTGTGCACTGGATTCATTAATTAGTTCACACAAATGAGGAAAGTTGTGTGTACTTCAATTGCACACAGTCACTCTCATGGGTCTCACTTTAGACTGCCATGGCAGGAGACGGGCCTGTGTTGCACAGCAGGGTTCCCTTTGCTGCTAATAATTTATCCCCCTCAAGGATTAAAAAACCCCCTTCATTCTTCACATTCCAGAGCAATCCCCCTCTATCGCCGCCTCTGCAAAAGCCCCAACTGTTACAATAACCCCTTATTATCAAGCTCATTTAACCTAGCACAGCCTCAGTATCCCTTCTCCGACTGTAATGCTCAGATGGTTGTTCTGTTTTGATAGCTATATGGAATCTACTGTTAACTACTGACACCCTCTTCATAGGGAGTTCCACGTTCATAGTAAATTAAGGGCTTTCCATTGACAAGAAGCCAAAAGATTGGGATGATATACTGTCTGAATTGAAAGAAAAGACGAAAAATGATCAACAAGAATTTTATCTATTAAATATTTGTAATTAATGGGCAAAAAAAAAAAGAACAGCACTGTCATTAGTAATTTATTTTTCACGGTTTTAATGAGTCCGATTGTGGAACAAAATTTCTCATTCTCCTCAACTTTCTCATTTAGGCTCCAGGCTGATATAGTTTTAAGATTCCAAAACTTAACCACCAAAAACATCCTCTGTTGAAACCAAACCCTAGTGTACAAGAACAAGGATCATAATTACTTCCATTTACTGTCAATGGTCCTCAGCAAGATGGCTCCAGTTCAATGCAGTTCGGCCCAAAGTCTTACCCACAAATTGGACTCCTGATTATTGCAAATTGTTGTCTCAACATTAACTCTGTGCACATCCAAACAATCCACGATTACAATTACACATATATTCTCATTAATCTCATACTTGTGATAACATTGGCAAAGTTAACGAATCGGAAAACTTGACACCAGCGCTTGCACTCCCCGATGCAGACTCATGTATGAAAAACTGTGGAACAAAAATGGAAACATGGTTTTAAACATTTTGGGCTCTTTGAAGCTGGATTCAACACATTTTTTCCCACATTGGAGCTCAACCTCTTACAATTTGCTTCATAAAAGAAGTCGTAAAATGCAACTGCACACAATGAAAATTCTAGCGCCGTGGCAACCACTTCACACACATATGAAATCCTGAAAGATAGCCAGTGAGCTGCTCTTTCATAAACTGCTGCTATACACGGTGAAGTGCCCTCACAATCACACACAAAAGCACTCCCTCGTCACAGGAGAATACGGTGATAATATTAGTGCATAACTGAAAAGTGGCGGCCTGCTTCTCATATGCGGAGGGCAGAGGACACAATCTAGAGCTACTTAAAAACCAGAGGAACAAAGCTCTAAGTATGTGTTTGTGAATGAGACAGAGCTCATTCACATTCCCAGACAATGGAAACAGCAGTCAGAGTGATCTGGGAAGTGTTCTGGTTTGTCGATACCTGCACTGTTTAACTGTCACGCCAAAGCTTCTGGGCAATTATGATTAGACGCAAATTAAACACAGTTAAGAGTGCTACATCCTCCGACAGCAGTTTAGATCATATAAACAGACATAGAAGCAATAAATCTTCCAACAGTGATTAAGGTAACATTAACACTCACGTCATCTACTGTGTGAACAGTAACCGTGGACATTAAAGTATCACAAGATACACATCTTTGTATTTACAGTACTTGGGGCCTACAAGTGATCCATTTATAAACTTGGAAGAAATCTTTTGTGAAAAGCAATTAAAACATGTGACATAATACATAAAACCACCAAAAACGAGCCACTCTGTTCATTGTTAAAAGGGTACTTCAATTTAGTATTGTACTATGTGTACAACCGTGTACTTGGATGACTCACAAGAGACGGAATAAAAACACATTGGTCACAATCTAAGCAACCAAGATTGAGATATCTTCACTTTGAGTCCCTAGTATGGGTTAAGCTCCCAGAATGCTGCATCCTACATTTCCCGTAATGCAACTCAACATCTTTCATAAGACCTCAGCACCTTCTAAACTACCATCTATTTTGTGCAGCAGCTCAGCCGATGACTGATCTCAAGAAATAATCAGAACTCCACTTAATTTCCCTCCACTGACTGTGCTTGTGTGATCATGAAGCAGAATTATAGAAAACATTCTCAAGGGTACTTTGAAGGTAGGTCTGAAATTATTGCCCAAAATACGTCATTATTATGAGAATAACAATGACTTTGTAGACTACAAAATATGCTCCAGATCATTAAAATAAGCACCAGAAAATGAGGTCAGTAGCAATTTGTACCAAACTGTTCAGTGTCGGTAGTTAAAGTTTTAATCGGGTCCATTTACAATATTAGCTGTGGAAAACAGCAACAGTATTAACAGATACTCTGGCGTTTCAGTTACGCCAATGTACTTTTCTGTACATATGGACATTTGCAACCTCTGAGTGTTGAAACAGCTCGCGTTAGTCACTGTAAAAATGCTGTTGGACCAGCTGCCAGTTAGGCATTCACAGGCATTCATATGAACAGAAGGGCAGACACTGAGCTGACTGGCCACATATGTGTACCAGTCTGTGTGTGTGTGTGTGTGTGTTTGTGTTTGTGTGCTGGAATTCAGATGCCCCTGGTTTCCCTCCCTACCAGCACTGGGGCCTCTTGGGTGTGGACCAGGCGTTGTTTTCAGCAGGCTGTCGGTGCAACAGAAGTGATATATAGGGGAAATGAGGGGCAAGTGAAAATGCAGAGTTTGTGTCTGTTTTTAGGGTCACCATTCTAGTTGTTTTATCAATAGCTACCAATAACCCAGTCTCCCATCAATAGCAAAAATGTCAAAGCAACAATGTTGACCATGCAGGTGGGCGGGGGCCGTCCTACATCCAACTGCCAGTCACAGGATGTTCCCCTGTGCATCTGGCACATATGAATACTTCCTAGGACAGGGCAGAATGCAGGACAGTTTGGGGAAGTGGCAAGGGGTGTGGTGGGAATGGACCTGATAGGGGAAAGCAATGGGAAAATGGACATAGTGTGTAAGTATCATATTGGCACATGGGAGAAAACGGAGACCAGATATGGGAGCTTTGTGGCTATAAATAACTCCATGCCACCCACTGACATACTTGCAGATGAAATCCTGAGTGTGTTTCTGTACTTCTGATTCAGTTTCCGAATAGCTATGGCCGTTGGCAGCTGAGATCATCACGGGCAGAAATAAACCAGCATCATTGGTTAGTGAATGTCCCCACCCTCTCGGAAATTACAGCAGTGTGCGAGGGACCACCTGAGGGAGTGTGGAAGGTAGAGAGAAGATCCAACACGCACAAAAAGGCAGGGAGGAAGCTATTCTCATCATTTTCACCTTCCTCTTTTAAAAAGCTTCTAACCAGTCCTGTCTCTCTCTCTCTCACCACCACTTTCAGACCACCTGAACTGTACTGAATCACTTAATCCTGATAAAAACTTGTGTGTTAAATTCAGCTTCTCAGCCCCTTTGGCTTGTAAGGCTTGTGTTCTAATGTCTGAGCCGTATTCTACGGAGAGCATTCATACAGGGCCTTTGAGTCCTTCCCTTTTCAAGTCCCACAAAGCACATTTTTCGAATGCTTCTGACGCAGGGGTGAAATGAGAAAGGTCTGGAAGGGAAAAAGAGGGGTATGGGGATAGATGGAGCGATAGAGAGAGAGAGAGGTGTAGAGGACCATGTCCCACAAGTTTCTCATGGAGAGGTGCTGGGCTGCTGTAGTAAACATTCTTGGGATAATTAGAAGACTCTTTGAAATCTAATACCTCTATTGCCCTGCATTAACTGTCTGTTGCCCTGAAGATATATGCCAGCTATATGGCAGCATAGCAGAGACATTGAGTGTTGATGGTGGAATGGAAACCCATGGCTCAACTTCCCAGTTGGGAGTAAAGTGAGTGGGACTATAACATCTGGTGTGGGTGGAAGGGAGACACTATAATACAATTTTACTAGTTAAACTATTTGTAGCGTGGGCTTGTTGTAGAAGAAGAGAAGTGACAGAAAGCAAGAGGCAGAGAACAGACTAACACACGGAGAAGTGGGAGACATGGCAACAGTGAGAGGTAATCTACCTTTTGGTTCAGTGAGCACAGTGGTCAAGCCAGACAATGTACCAGCAGCTTCAAAATAGCAGAACACAAAAACACACAGGCACACTCATGTTCTCATTTCCCACAATAGCGAAGAGGTGAGGGGTCTATCCTGTGCTTCTGATATACTCCGTCTCTATTCAGACCATTGTTCATTAGCCTAGAACATTAGGCTCTAATCACATTCCGATCATAATAACCAATTATTGCCCCACATACATGCAATTGTGTCGTCTCTTACTATCTAACCTATCACCAGACATAAAAACACACATTCTTACCAGAGGAATTTCATTATTACTTTTTAAAATCTTGTTTGGTCCTGTTACAATGCTGAAATTCAAGATTTCAGGATTCATTAAATAAGTTGTCTTTCTTCCAAGGGGTGTGATATGCTCCGATCCAGAGTGAGTGCCTGTGTGCAGAACAAAACTGCACTGGTAAGCAGGAAGAGGATTTCTGCATGCATATATATATATATATATATATATATAAATAGAGAGAGAAAGAGTATATAGACTGTATCTGTAAAGAGAAAGTTGAAGAAGTAGCAGAACTTTCTACTTTTTATGACATCTGCCTAGAAACAATTCCTATGCAGCTTCATGGCCTGTTGCTGTCACACCTCATCATGTCCATCCATTCTCCATGCCTGTCACTGTCAACAAGGATTACTTGAGGGCACCATGGAAATATAATACACATTAGCACTACTGCTGCTGAATAGTCAATGATCACCCCTAAACATGTACAAGACAGTGGACATCTTGCACTGCAGTTTGCACTATGCACCGTTTTTCTTATGCTAACAGAGGAAGTGCTGCACAACAGCATGCTTACCAAGAGTGTAAAATTAGCCTTGTGCTGATGGGTGTTGCCTTCATTGGTCAATGAAAGGGTAGAGAAAGCTGTTGCGGGAGATATGGCTGAAAGTATTTGGCAATGTAATCGATTGCAGATGGCAAGCCATCGGGTGGCTTGTTTGGTCCACAGTGGTTCTTTGTGATGGCTAGGCCTTCCATAATCCAACAGGACAAGGCTGTTTTCGGGTGTGCGCCTGTCTGTTTATGCTGGCACCTCTAATATCACAGTGCTAAGCTCTGCAGCCCCACAGGAATCCAGACACACAAGGGGGAGCCGGGTTTCACAGTGGGGGAATTGTATCAGTGTGAGACTGTGTGGCTGTGTATGACTCAGGAAAGCATATAAAATGATACACTAAATCGGAAAAAAAATCAAATAGGGAAAAAAGGTTATTTCTAATTAATATAAGTTTAACTAGGTCACTGCAGCCGCCACAAGTCGAGATGCAACAAAGTCAAATTGCAGTGAGAGTAAAAAAAGAGACTTGTGTTCAGTTCAGTTGACAGATTAATAAATACACGTGTCATCGGTAGCTCATTAAACAGAGTGACTGTGTACATAAAGAAACAGTCAATGCGACGGACAGCTGTGCAGCTAGGTGCCTTTCTTCCTGGCCTGCAGTGGGTTGGAACGCTATGGGTGTCAGTGAGAGGGCAGTGACAGCATCAGTCAGGTAACCCTATCTGTGGTGCTGAGGCTTCTGGTATCAATGCTATGCGTCTCCCATGACAACACTATCCAAGAACGAGGGCAATACATGCCATGACAGAGGCTCTACCTTAAATCATCCACCACAACCTCTCAGTGATACGACTGTCTCTGCACCGACACAGACACACATCTACCACAGCAAAGAGTGTAAACACACAGTCAAATAAATTAGCTTATATATAGGAGGTGGACTATTGTTGACCTGGATACAATTCTCAATAACTGTTGTTAAAGAGATAAGTGAAATATATTTAAGCAAAGCTTCTGAAATCCATCACCTGCGATATAAAAAAAATGTGTCAACTGAGGAAATAAAGGATTGTGGTTTCCCTAAAACAGATATGCATGACTTCATACAAACAACAGCTTTCCAATCATCGGCCTTTCCAGATTGGCTTAGAAAAGTGTCTGGGGGTCACACATCATGTCTGATATATGGTTATGTTCCTCCACACGTGTACACACAAACAGAAATATGATTTTGTCCTGTATGAACTCCACAGTTGTCTGCCATTAAAGAGTGTATGCCAATACATGTGTATGTGTATTTGTGTGTGTAGACAGATGTGTGTTTGCAAGCATGCTGTTTTAACAGTCTTAAAGTCATCTCTTGTAGCTAGTAAGCTAGTACAGTCCTCTTGATGACCAGTGAAAAGTCCCACACACACACCCACACACACACACACCTTGCTCCCATTGACCCTCCACACCTGTCTTGTCACTCAGGGCCTGGGTGTGCCCTTCACCAGCCCTCACTGTTCGTTTCCCAAGGAAGAGCTCTTTAGCTCCAGGCCTCCCGGAGCACACACACGCACAGAGAGTACCCTGGTCCCAGCCCCCTTCAGACTGCACAAAGCCCCCATTGTGAGCTACAATGCTGGCCACCCCCTCTGCTTTCCCCCCTGTACCCTCTGCTCGGTTTCCCCCATAACTCCGGCCCTTCTGCCCCCTCTTGCTTTTGCCTGACTCCATCGTTCTCTGCTCTTCATTCTTCTACATCTTCTTTCCACCCTATTCTCTTCTTTATTCTTAAATATCCACTAACAATCCTGTTGATCGTATCTGTAGGGGTCTGCCCCCTTTTATTTAAGCTTAGCCCCCCAACTATCCCCTTCAATATGAAGGCCTTCAACATTCCCTATTCTCTCCCCATGTCTCACCCAGCGTGGCCCTCCCTCTCGTCTCTGTGTTCCAAGACATTTTCCACTTCTCCGACTGTTGTTTTACCTCCTATGTCCCCTTCTTGCTCTGCTGGATAAGAGATATTTCATATCTAGGGGTGGGCTGTAGTTCATGTGTGAGCCAGGACTCTAACTGGATACAAAATATAAATTCTGGTAGTTTACAACCATAAATCTCTACTTTTGCTGTGGGTACATGTGTCTGCTCTGTGACACACTGTATCAGGGGTCCCATAGCCTGTCTGACAGTGCTTGCCTCTTCTAAAGGACAAGTAAAGCACAAGTAAAGAGAGCATTAATTAATAAAGGTTTGAATGAATGCTTAACAACTGCTGTCTGATATGGAAAGCAAGAAAATACCAGCATATTTACTGCACCAACAGGTCTCCTTTAATGATGACCACACCAAGAGGATCCATGGAGGACCTCGCAAGTTACTGTGGGAGCAAATGCAATTAAGTTCGTCAATATAAAATGTTTAAGCAAAAATATATCAAGTATAAATTAATATAAATATACAGGGAGCGACCAATGCCAGAGTTGACCAGTTACAGTTAAAATGTATTGAGGGGTGGCCCACCTGCACACTGCAGAAATTAAAGCCAAATGTGGCCTGTCTTACCCATAGACCACCTGTCGTGCAATCACACTGTGTTTTGAGTGCATTTACATTTCATATTTATATGTAACATCCTTCATCCACACACAGATCACGTGTTGATGCCAGATTTCTTCTGTGTGGTTCTGCTTTCTATTTATTCAGACGTTTTCTAAACATGTGGTGCCTACAGTGCTATCTGTGTTGCTCCAAAACTTCCACCATGGGGTGGAGTCGTAAAACTGACTCTAATCTAAAGAAATCCCTCTCATAGGATGTGCTTTTCTAATCTCTCTTTGCAGGCTGCAGACCTAATTCTGTTGCCTTGCCATGCATGAATAACAGCATGGATGTTTTTAGGGACAGGTCTGCTACTATAGTGTGTGTGTGGTATGTGCAGAGCTACAGTATCTGTGGCATTCACCTCAGAATATAATGACCAGTCCTCTTAAGGCCCTGCGGCTTCTTGAGTAAGCTCAGATGCACTAACACTACTGTACACAGTGCCATCTGAGTGGAAGTCTGTTTCTAGCAGCATGAGCCAGAAACAGACAACTAACTGATGACAGGAAAAAATGTATGCTAAACACACAAACACAAATGCATACACACAGATGCTTGGTATCTGGAAATCTGCCCAAAGCTAAGCCTTGAGCGGTGAAAGACACGCTGTTGTCAGTTAAATGGAGGCCTAACCATGGCAACCCTGGCTGTATCCTGACGCGGGGGAGTGATGAGAAGGTGGACATTCCACACCCTTGTCCTCCTGTGTTTCCTGATCAAAGCAGGAGAAGGACAGAACAAAGCAAACCAAGCCACCACAAAGCTTCCAGCAGGGCTGCGGTTCGTATTTTTCATGCTAAGTGAAAGGCAACCAAAATGACTTGAAGGATGTGGGGAATTTTCCTCTTCAGTGTTTTCCAAGCCAGAACATTCTGGTTGAAAGAAAGAAAAAAAGGAAGGAGAAGACTGAGCAAACTAGTAAGTAAAGCAAAGAAAAGGGTGGAAATGAGAGGGGGAAGCTGCTCTAGTCACTGAGAGTAGAAAGAAAGCAATTATAAAACCCTAGGAGATCCCAAATAGCTTGCAATAGCTTTGGAGAGTTAAAATACACCACTTTTCTCACCCTGAACAGGACATTAGCCACACTGAACAGGCTGAAGGAGATTCAGTCAATAACACATTGCTGCCACCTCAAATACTGCCACTCACTAAGTGACACCTCTATTTGACATCCCAGGGGGAGGTTATTTTGGTCGACGCACACACACACACACACACACACACACACACACACACAGGTATCCATGGTGACGCACCCCTACTCGGACGACTGTGACAACTTTGCTGTGACTCAGCTTGTAGAATTTAGCACAGCACAGTATGGAAAGCTGGGACAGTGATGACCTCATTCCACTTTGCCCCAGCCCCTTGTGTGTGTGGGGGGGGGGACAGCAGTCAGATGGAATGAACATCGCAGACAAGGAAAAGGGGGTCAGGGAGAAGAATGGTGGCACAAGAGAGGTGTCCCATATCCAGGCAAACATATCGCATAGTGATAATAGGGTGGGGAGGAATGTGTGTTTGGTTCATTGTGTGCTTGTGGTTCTGAGTAAAGCTCCATCTATATTGTAAAAGCAACAAAAGAAATACAGTGAGGAGGAGAAAATTAATAACTTAAGACTGTTTGGACAAATACAGTTTCCCAGAACTTTGGGGCACATATTTCCACATGAGACATACTTTAAGTCCTAAGACTTTTAAAATCGATTGCATTCTATATGTGACATGTGGTCCATGCCCTGGGCCTGCTCATCCAGTCAAAGTCTCAGCTGTGTGGAGACCAGGGCTGAGGGCAAGTAATGACAGGGAGCCTCCAGCACTTCAGTTGCACACACAAAACCTGGAGCTCTACAGCTGCAGCTGTGGAGGTCAACCAGACAACCAGAGACAATGTCATATCAAGGTTGAAGTATTTTGGGACAAATAAAAAATAAAAAAAGCCAAGGGAAAACATTGTCAAAACAGGTTATTTAAAGTCCTTTAGAAGCAAAAAGGGAGAAACTAAAGCTGTTCTTTCATGCTTTGACAGTGATGGCACACAGCAGAGAGGCTAAGGCTGTCCAAACACTGATAGACTGTGATAAAGGTTCTGCTTATCACAGCGGTTCTTCTACATCAGAGATTCAAAAACAATTAGTCAGACCCGAAGTGGGCCACAGTCCTGTTTCTTGTGGGTCTTTGCTTTTGACACATGTTAAATCTGGATAATGCTCACCGGTGAGGTGCAGACTAGGCATGGGACCATATGAACATTTCATGTCATGACGACCCAAAACGTTTTAATTCACCATATAATCCCAATATGCTTGAAACTCGTATAATGACAGTTAAACATACTGGAATCACTTAGTTGTAATGAAACATTGTTTGTTAAGAAACAAATGTGTTAATTGTGTCACGGATAAGACACTTTTTTTGTGAACGTAGTATTTTTTACTGAAAAACAACAAAATAATCATAAATAAGATGATCATAAATATGAGGGTCCCCATGCCTGCATTTTCAATAAAGGCTCTATTTTTCACTTCTCCACCATAATAGTGAAATAAACAGCTTTTTCCAAGTCAATTATGACTATATTTAAGATTATCCCGATAATGAAAATTCACCACGATCAACTTGTGTGAGTGTTTCTTTTGTTTTTAATATCCTATTTCATCCCATCCCTAGTGCAGACTAGAGTACGCTTCAATACAAGTCCAGCAAATGTTGCACAACTCTACTACAATATATTTTATTCCCCTAAATGTTTTGGCCCATCTTGCCTTCACCAGGGTGGATGGCTTGATATGGGCTCATGATATAAACTGTTAACAGGCTAAAACCTTAAGTAACAACTGTAGTTTGTGGTATAGACCAGGTTAGCAGTGTGTTCTGTGCAGCAGGTCCAGTTAATGACAAACTAAAGACTGACAATGTTTGAATCTGCTTTTCCTCTTTGCTTGCTCATCAGTCTAACTCATCCGTCTCTCTCTCTCTCTCTCTCTCTCTCTCTCTCTCTCTCTCTGTGACAGGGCATCAGCTCTCACAGACAACCCTCTAATAACCCACGCCATTAGAAGCTTATAGATCTCAGCCTCGCCACTTGAAGCACGTTAGTCTTATCTGAAGCAAAGAGAGAGGCTGTGGTACATTTCAGCTGGCCAAATAACCAAATACAGACCGCCACAAGAAATGATAACAAATCCACAAGGAAGCTGTCAAATAATTTGAGGAGAAAAAATGAAGAAACAAAGCCTTAATGTATCTCAGTATTATAATGTTCTTTGTGATCAAACCCAAAATAAGGACACACGGCTGCGCAAATCCTTCTTAAATAATGGCATCACTATGAAATGAACTCTTGAGAGGAATTTGAGCTTGTGTGATTGAAAGAACGGAACAGTGGTTCAAAGAAAATAAATCAGTTCATGGTTTGGAGAAATAACAGAAAACAGAGCCAGGAAGTTACATAAGCACAACACATGCCAATAATATTGAAAACAAGTTTAGTATGAACAATGCAACTTAAAACTTCAGTCCTAAATCCTTTGCCCAGTGAATGTTGTTGAACAGCCTTGTACCATGCAATTAGCCATTAACCCAATGACACTGTGATACAGCTGGAAAAGCTGCCAGATAGTGAATCTTCTACTTGACCCCCTTGATGACAACAGACCTCTCGGACATAATCAATTATGTCACATCCTCCCTGACCTTGTGACCTTTCACACACTTTCTTCACACACACTAATCGCCCGGGCTATGCAGCCAAACCCCATGCTGCCTGCAAGTGAGCTAAACTCTCTGCCAAATGAGCACACACTTGCAGAAAAAAACAACCCACCCCTTTTTTTTCAGCTTAACTGCACCAAAGGACAACACCTCTTCCTGGAGAGGATGGCCGATAAAAAGTGACTTAATAATCCTACAATCCCATTAAAGCTACGGTATACAATTTGGAATAAAAGAAAATCCATTCAGACTATCAGCCGTTGACCAATGGGAGCCATTGCTCTGGAAGAAAATCTGTCTCAGAGGCTCAACTGTTTTTCAGAATGTAGACTTTAAGTACCATTGTGACACACTAAAATTCACACAATTAATCATCGTGAAACATAACATTTTCATGAACCTGTCAATGAGGACCAACAGTAAAAGCATGGAACTTGATAGACGCAAGATAAAAGGTCAATTAAGAAGAACAACTGTCTGTCATACCTTGAAGCATGCAGCGGTATGCTGACTCAGAGATGGCATAGATGTGTGGAGGCATCTCGTGCCTCTTCTTCCCTCTGTACATCTCAATGATGTTCTCTGAATAGATGGGCAGGTTCTTGTAGGGGTTGATAACCACACAGAATAGGCCAGAGTATGTCTGTAATTAATACAAAACAGACAAACAAACAAACATGGGAGATGAATAAACAGTAAAGAAAAAAAAGGGCTGCATTAAATATTCCAGAAATATAGAAACATATGAAGTATGCCATGGCTAAATCCTGCTTGAAACAGGCAATATTTACTTTCGCTTTAGCCTGAGTTTGATGTGGATATAAAGAGAAAACACTAATAAGAAGCATGTTTCTAGCTGTTTAAACCATCATGTCTGCATTCTATCAGTGCAGCTAGACCTGTCATTACCCACGCTTTAGGAGCTTACATCATCATAGCGGGGATGCAGATAGACGCAGAGCAGACTGATTAAGAGTCAGACAGACTTAAACACTGAACAGACTCTTGTGCAGCAACAAAATTCCCTGAGAGTCCTTATAAAATCAAATACTGCACAATATGAACAGTGTGTGAATACGATGAAAAATATGCAGCAAATGGCTTTCACAGCAAACTTTTCGCCTACATCCTGACTTGTGGTTGTGTAATTATCCTGAAGATTTCTCCCCACAAAGTGTGTGTTGGGTATGGACACTGAATCGAACAGGCAGCAGGGCAGCCAGGAAAGAGTGTGAGGCCCTGGTGGGGCGATGGCTCTCTCTCATTCTGCAGATGCTATAGGGGCTTTGCATTCCACCTATAGACAACACAGAGAAAGAGCTGCTTGCCAGTAGTATGAATTTCATCACTGGCATGTTAAGCTAATCCTTGGGCCCAGGCAAATGCCCATCCCTACTTACCTAACTCGATACTTGCAAAACCTTAAAGCAGCTACATTTTAAATTTCAACGCAAATTTGGGCCTTGTGTGCATGTTAATGCATGTCAGCCCCTGTGTGTGTGCCCCACTGGCTAGCTAATCGCCACCACTCTGCACTGCACTCATACAGCCAGTGCCACTGATAATGCTATCCAAATCGACGACATCGTCACAGGAGCTCAGCTCAGCCTTGGCATATTGAGAGCCATGTGGAGGCAATCCCTCAGATATGTCTGAATATGGAATTTAGCACATTTAACCACACGCATGGACTTTAAATCTCCAAGAAGAGTGAAAAGTCACAAAAGGACAGTGCAACGCATGCTGTTACATGGATGTTACAATGCAGTCAGTCCGAGCTGATGAAAGGCCCAGGAGATCAGAGGCAGCAGGCTCCCTGCTGGCTCCCGGGTCAGAGTGGCATACATATTTGTTTGTTCTGTCTTCTTCTGGGACCAGACTTTACTCTACAGTGATTTTACACGGAACCCTTGCACTACAAAGCTGAACAACTTAAAAGGGAAACTTAGAACCACAATCTATAAAATGTTTTGTGATGATGCTGAAATTCTATTCAGGGGTAGACTCTTCTTTTGACTGCCCGCATGGCTCATGGAGATCATAAAAAGCACATGTTCTCTTCAGACTGCAGTATGTAAAGAATGACTGAGCCTCTGTTTCAAAGCAGAGCTTTAAGTTTCAAGAGCTGTCCATTCTGTTGTCCTCTGCTGCAAGTCCCAGTGCCAATGTCATACCATTATACAGCGTAGTCTAAAACAGATGCAATTTTTCAAAAAACTAGGTCCTGCAGTGATCTGTTCATATCAAAAAGAGCTTTAAAAGATCGTGACTTCTGCTTCATAATCATAACTACACCCAAAGCTGAGTGGGGCACTGTGCTCTGAGTGACTCAGCAGCCGTAGAGTCACAAAGGGGCCCCAGAGAGCAGACAGTGTACTGTAACCATTATATAACAGCTCAGGTAGAGACCTCAGTCAGCAGTGAGTAACTGATGCTCTCTACCGCTGATAGATAGAGACAAAAAGCAGAAACAAGAAGGTGGGGAGGGAGAGAGAGAGGCAGACTGAAATGAAAAGTGCAGCAATGATCCAGCTGACAGGGCTCCCTCGGGTCCAATGCAGTTGAGAAGCAGAGGTGCAATAAACAATTAACCATGTTCTCAGCCTTCCTCTAAATTGCTCCCAACCTGAGAGAGAGAGGGAGAGACTTCTGAAATTGTAACTCTCCACTCTCCTTTTTCGAGGCTAATTAAAAATGTATTTCCCCCACAACTGGAGCTGCTATAAATAGGGGGTGTGTTCTGGCCTCTTCAGTCCTGCAACATCTAGCACCGTGGCAGCTGTAGTGAGATACCGGGACTGTCCCAGGAAGCCAATGGGTTCAGGGGGGAATTGTAATTTGCTGCATCATGTCTCTATATGCATGATGATAATGCACAAACCTGCACAGAGCACAGAATTGGCAGTCTCTGGATTCGAAATGGAGCATCAGTGTCACGTTTTATTTATTTTCATTGCTTGGGAAACATAATCTGATCTCTAAAAATAACAACAATGGTTGAATTTGACTTTTAACTTAAGTTAGAGGTCCCTTATAAATCCCATATCTCTTTGACCAATCAAACTGCACTGAAAATAGAAAAAAATACTTTTTGCAGGCAGCATGAAGAACATTTACTACTGCTGTCGCCAGCCAGCAGAGCATACAACTAACTCAGGACTGCCTGCTAGACAGCCATGCCTGGCCCAGTCCAGGAAAAAGAAGGTGATATTTCCACTGTGAAACCAGATCATGGGGATGCCGTGGCCTAGTAACAGCTGAGCAACACATAGGCAACAGCAGACACAACAGCCGACCCCATCTGCCACCTCTGAGCAGTCAGGCAGCATGTTTACGTGGATAGACCCTTCTCTACTGCAGCGGCTGGAGAGGGCACTCTGGGAGGTTGGTGTCATTGATCTGTGTGGAGGAGAGGAGACCTCGACCATTCCCTTGACAGTGCCTCACTGTTATATATTTCATAACAAAGCTCGCAAATATTTCAGACTAGGACTTTTGAAATATGATCAATACACTGAGATGCATGGTATCAAATAGCATCGACAGCAGCAGGACACCTTCTGCTTTTCTCCAGCTTTAACAAGTTGGAACTTCTTGATCACTGAATCTTAGAGAAGGGTGGCCGTTAAATCTTATACTGCAGTGCAGTTCATTAAAAAGCAGTATGAATCAGTGGCATACATTCAAGTCTTCTACATTCATGTTTGTGCTTGTCAAAATCATGGTGACAAGAAAAGCAAACAGAATGTCAAAGGTTACATCAGAACCCTGCAAATGTCCTGAAGAAAGTGAGACCACATGTGTGGCTTTGTTTCAAATGTGCAAAAACACTCAAGACTGCTGTTTGCCTTCCAACAGCCCCAGCATTATAAAACAGAACAAGATTTCAGTAGGGGAATGGGACACGTTTGGCTTGCTTAGATCCAGCATTTGAATCACAGAAATATTCAAAGTGTCAAAAAGGCAAGGATGTAAGAAGTAAGATGAGATCAAGGTGCAAGAAATACACCAAGTCCACGTCTTTAATGTCCAGGACCAGTGAGGCTGGGAAAAGACGCAGAGGGAGTGTGGGAAACGGAGTAGAGTTGGTGAAGACAGGACGGACACTGAGCAGCAGCAGAGCTGAAGTGGGCGGCAGGAGACAGACAGACGGACGGTCTTTTTGCCATGGAAGAATGCTGAGGCTTTCTGACAGCTGAGGCTTATCTAACGACACAAAGGCCTGCTTGTAGCCCCGCTAGTGCGGCATAGCCTACTGTGTAGCATTGCGGTTAGCCTGTGACTCACCACAGATACAAAGCTGCTAGAATACATTAGTTGGCAGACTAACTTCACACTGGTGGAACCGCAAAGGGAGCCGTTATAGAATACCAGAGGCCTAAAAATGCAGTGGTGGTCACCCTTTTACCAGTATAACTAAGATATGACTAGATGTTTAAGTGGCAATAAGTCATTTTTGTTGATATTACCTTAATATATATGTGTGTTGACAGTCTATCAGATGCTAATGATTCAGATATTGAAGTCTTCCCTACCTCAACTAAGAACACAGCCTGGGGGAAGCATTGTATTATGTCTGCAGTGGATGTAGCTGAGCTCTGGGAGCGGGTTAGCCAAACACATTGGAAAACTTTTAAAACATAGGGGATTTCTTCTTCTAAGAGCGAGCTGAATGGGAAAATGATCGTCCTGATAGAAAACCAACACCAGTAGACACATGTTTTCAATTTCTCTTAGCCAATGGATAAATTAAGAAGCTCCAAAGCCAATTCTGAACTATGGAAAAGACCATGACACTATGGTATGAGAGAAAATGCAGGGTAGGGAACTGGGAGGACTGGCATTTCAATTCAAGGCATATGGGAAACTGTTAATACCACCTTCACTGAAGCATTCAGATTTTACTCTGCTATATGACTAAACTGAACCCTCACCTTCTGACTTCAAGGACATACTGTGTTTCAATGCATTCACATACAAAAAGGGGTGGACTTCATCTGAGGGTCAGTGGTGAGGGTTTTATCATGTCTTGTGAGGAAGTGCAACAATTCCTGCTGCAGTCTCAGGTGACAACCAGCCCACATTCTATTCCTGGAAAACATGCCACTAAATGGGTCAAGATTACAACTAGAACATCACAGCCCACCTGCATCTGTAGTCAAACTGGATCATAGGGCCGTGTCAACGTGACACAGGCCACAAAAATCAGTGTAACATACAATTTAGCCATTAGACAGGCGAGGTGAGACAGGTCAATTAGAACATGAATTGGTGTGTATATGACACATTCGAGGTGTGTACATTCAAGGTTAAAAATAAGGTTACCCTGCATTTTGGGCCAAAGCTGTTCAGTTTTACATAGTGGGACTACAAGACCCACCAGTAGGGGCACAGAGCAGGACAAACAAACTGAAACCAGTAGTGTTTATAGAAGAGGCCTGCCTTTGACTGAGGTGAGAGAGAAGCTATGGGGGGAGGTAGCAGTCTGTTACCCAGGGGCACTAAGGAGAGACAATCCAATGGAGACGTCAACGTCTGGCAATGGTTAAAAGACTGGCTAGGTCTGTCACGCATGCTGTGTGGGAGTGTGTGTGGTCAGGAACAGCAGAAAGCTCAATGGCCTCTCTGTCCCCAAACAATCAGATCTTACTTGAACACAAGTTAAAAGACAGGCGGCTAAAATGCTGCCCATTATCTTCAAATTAGGTGAAATTCAATCTACAGCTGAAAGAACCAGAGGATGTGTGAGTTTTAAGGTTAATCATTTCCCTGTGTAGAAAGTGAAAACACAGACAATCTTTGAATGATCCAGGTCTAAGTCACTCACATATATGAGTCCTGAGTAGTAGCGGTCCTTCAGGTTGTGCAGCACAGACGCCTCGTTCAGGCAGGTGAGCTCGGCCATGTCTTCCACCTTGCTAAACTTGGGCGGGTTCATCTTCTGGATGTCGTCCTTGTTGATCACCGTCTTCTTGCCATTCTCGGCCAGCTCCACCAGCACCTCCTCGCCACGCTCCTCCCGGATACCGGCTGCCTCAAAGCCATGGCGCTCCGAGGGTATCCACACCAGCTTCTTGGCCGTCCAGTCAGCCTGTGTGGCTGGGTTGTAAACCACAGCCCGGTCCACAAACAGGTACCGCTCTGGGTCCTCTTGCCCACTCCGATGAGACATCTTACCTGGGGTTTTACCAGAGCAACGTGGTCACCTAGAACAGACAGGAGTGCAGGGATTGGTACTTCATTATATGCAAGATATGAAATATGTAATACACACCTTGTACAGTCTTTAAAACATATTTAACAACTGTATGATCAATCACATTACAAACTGTCGGATCATTCTGTGTCATAGAAGGCATGAATGAATAAATACTTTGTTATAATACATCTACATCTTATATCTGGTATAACAAAGTGGCTTATGCACAGGACACAGTGGGGGAAGGGATACCGCAGGACTGGTGCTGGAAGGTGACACGAAAAAAGTAGGACTACATTTTAAAAGCAGGTTTTGAGGTCTGATAGTCTGCGTGACTTCTCCCTGAATGGGTCTGCAAAAGAGCAATGCGCATAGTGCGTAGGCTCCACTGCTCTCACGGCAGACCAGACGGGACGCAGCGTAGTCGTGAATGGCATATCGCTAGTCCCCCTTCTTCGCCTAGAATATCCTGCGCTATAGAAACGAGTCCACCTGAACACACATGCCCGTCGTCATGACAACATCGACTTGTCCGTATAGATGGAGCTAAGTCAACACATAAGATGACTCTGCATTGGCGAGTCCCCAAAGAAGGCACAGACTGACCGGAGACCCGCAGGGAGGGGGGGGGAGTTGCCGATGCGGTCCTGTTTACAAATATTGTGCAGATATCTGCGGTAATAAACCTGCGCAACTGACACTGCGTTAGCTAATGTAACGTTAGCTGAACAGGTCGTATGGTTAACGTAATGAGCCGTGGTGTGGTTACCTAAAAGTCCAGCTCACACCTGGAGAACGACCGTTAGGTTAAAAACAGTGTCAACTTCAGAGAAAGACGTACCAACGTTAAAAGTGTACTCATAAAAGCTAGCTTAACACCGCTAAATGAGATAATTATGTTATCTCATTGTCTTAACTTGCCGGTAAGTGAAAAAGGGGGGGCAAGGTGGGCTGGAGGCTACCTCGCATTAAAAAAAGTGTCCTCAACTCACCAGCTAACGTCACATGAATCCCAACGAACGTCAGAGACGAACTAAGTTTCACGTTCATGGTCTAACGGTCCCCCGGGCGCACTTACCTGGCGTAGTCAGCGAAGCAGCGGGCAACCTGATCACCAAGCAGTCCTATCTCTCCCCCTGACAATGCGAGCCTGTGTGCAACTTAGCTGCTGCGGGCAACTGATTGAAATGCGGGCAGGTATCGGGGCTCCGGTCCGCACCACAGGCACACGGCGCTGCCTCTCCACTGAGTGAGGTCCCTCCTCACCCGAGCACACTTGACCGTCGCTGCTCCCGCCCACGCCGCCGGACTGCGCTCGCGGAGAGTGACCGTGCGGATCAATACGCCACACCGTGACACCCTCTGGTGGGAACGCGGCTTGCGCGCGAGGACGCCTGTCGGGATCGAACAAACACACTGACGCGAGTTTTACGAGGACATTGCGCTTCACTTAAACGCTTTTCAAACATCTATGTGGCAAATATCTATGCATTGCGCACACCCACTGGATGCAGCCTAAAAGACAATTGGGTTCTCGCTTTGCGGTGTTTCTCTCCCCCTCTTTCCATTGGCTGGAAGAAACCAACCCTCCAGTTTGCAAACCAATGACATACACGCACAAGTGATCGATATTGCAACTGTTGCTCGCCTGCATTGACGAAGTTCCAAAAATAAGCTGCATTACCACTGCTGAATATTCTCACAGGTCATCATCATCTCCTTTTAAAATGAACACACATGCAGCTTCATCCCGTTCAAAGAGCATATGAAGCCATCCCCCATTCTCCCCCTTGTGTCTAAAAGCCACAAGAGCAGCAAAAAACAATCAACAAAACTCTCAAAAGTGTTGTTTTTTTCTGTGGCATTTTATTACAAATGGAAACATGTCATAAAGGGGCAAGAAACGCTGTAATTAAATATCTTCCATTATGCTGAATGCTGGGAAATATGCTGCCATGAACAAGTTTTACATGAGAAATAAGAAAGGCATTGTATTATGTACAGTCTGTTAATGTGGGAGTCTTCAGCGTCCCCCTCTCCAGGCTGCTCCACCGCGCTTCATCATCCCTCCTCTTCCTCCTCCTCCTCCTCCTCCACCTCCACCACCACCACCCTTCACTTTCTTCCTCACACCGCTTGCTTGTTCTGTGTCATCCTCGTCTCCATCTCCTCTTTTGGGCCTTTTCCTTTTCTCACCTTCCTCCTTCATTTCCTAAGGAGACAAGGTTTTTTTCCTTCTAAGTTGATTGTTTTCAAACATACATTCCAGATATGATGTCTATAACTGAGCGACCAACTATGTATGAAGACGATATGAAAATGTCATGTCAAGATGATCCTGACCAAAATATTTGTGATTCATGACATTATCCCGAAAATCATCATAATATGCTAAAGACACTTAAAAATTGCACTAAAACTAGTGTGTCACTTATGTTAAGAAGCATATCGTCAGTCTTTTTGTGTGCGAAAAATCAATTATTTTAAATAGGATTATCATAATTTAAGGCCTCCCTATACATACATTAAAAAAAAAAAAGTTGTATCCTGTATTCATTTTAATCTAATAGACTCCTTGAGAGGAAACAAGGACAGTAAATCATGCATAACAACATGGTTTTACCAACATGTGTGAGGTGATATTTGAAAAACATTCAGCAAAGTGACGACTTACCAGCCGGGCAAATCTCTGGGCCTCGCTCACCCTCTCTACCAACATCATCACTTCATCTTCCTGGGTGGGGAAGGCAGGAAGTTTCTTCCCAATGAGGGTTTCGATTCGCTGGAAAAGCTCCACATCATATCTAAGATAACACAATATGTCAGTTTGTGAGGTCTATTTATTTTTTTAAACTAATTAAAAAGGAAGTGGGGCAACTGGTGAGAAGCAGGCAGTTCTTACTGAGTGACAAACGTGATGGATTTCCCAGAACGCCCTGCTCTGGCTGTTCGTCCCACTCTATGGATGTAGTCCTACAAGGGAAGACGGATACAAAGTTCCATTCAAATCAAAATCATCAAAGAAACCGTGTATGCTGAATGTCAGCGCCAACGTACCTTGGAGTGGGTGGGGATGTCGTAGTTTATGACGCAGTCAACATGAGGTATGTCCAGCCCTCTGGACGCCACGTCCGTCGCCAGCAGCACCGATCGAGTCTTGGACTTAAACTTGTTTAGCGCTCCGAGACGTTTGTTCTGACCAACACATGGAAGAAGATCCAGAGAGTGAATAAGGCAGGAAATGGACAGTAAAAGAGACATGGCAAAGAAGCATTTGGCAATGATGGAAATGCATCCTCCTTAATACAGTACGATAGTATATTGATAACTTAGTGAAGTAACAACTAGAATTACTGTCTCCGCCAACTTGCAATTTTGCAATTTACATCCGTGTTTGTCCAAAATGTCATCACTTCATCTTTTTATCTCATTAAGACTCTGTGTGAAATTGTCATAATCGGCATATAACTTCATGAGAAAAGGACAAAAGTGTAATTGGTGACATCACAGTGACCTTGACCACCATATTATAAATCAGTTCAACTTTGAGTGCAGATGGACAGCTGAAAAAATAATGCGGAGGCAAACAAACAATGCCAGCATGCACGCAGTTGTATTGCTGTATGGCACAAAACCTGAAGAGGACGCTGTTCTTCCTACAGAGTCAAAGCTATGGAATATTCACAGACAGAAAAAAAAGATGAGTAAAGGGGCTGGCGTGGATCCTCGTCAGTCTAGATCTCCAATTAGAGAGATGATGTCAATGCTGTCTAACAACAGCTTTAAACGTAGCTCATCTCGCCGTCATCTGTCGATTTTTATTCACAAAGGCTATTTTATTACAAAAATATAGAAATAAATTGCACTATAAATTTTGGGACCAATACGATCAGTTCACTATGTTTCAAGGCCGCACCAAAGAATGCTGTTCCTAACAGTGTAGTGACTAAAGTAGGGCTGCAAATTATTATTATTTTCATCATCAATTACCATTAAATCAACAAGTTACTTACTTGATTAATCTTCTAGAGAATGTCAGCAAATCAGTAAAAAATCTGATTACATGAACGTGTAATTTTTGCCTTATAACAAAAAAAACTTGCATAATAAATCAGCTACACTAAAACATTTTGTCAATTGACTAATAGATTAATCAACTAATGATTTCAGCTCTAAAATAAATGGAAAGCCTCTTTTTAGGGCGTTGTTTAACTGTATACTGCAGGCAATTAAGGAGACAGCTCTACAGCCTGCACTAGTGTTGGTTACTGCTTAATGACATCCTTATCAGACAGAATCATTGTTATGTCTACCTGACTCATCTGTCCATGAAGAGGGATAGCAGTGATGCCAAGATTCCTTAACAACAGCGCCACCCGCTGGGCATTGTTACACGTGCTGCAGAAAATCATAAATGAGTTGCCGGCCAGCTCATTCAGGATGGACACCAGGTAGCAGTCCTGCCACAGAACACACAAGCACAAAATAAGTGTTAAAACGCTATTATCATGATAAAGTGACTGTGGTATTCAGAGGATGGACAGCTTGTAGCATATGGTTTCAGATATTTAATCATGGAAGGAGAATGTGCCCTACCTTGTACTTTGATGGTATGAAGATGTAATATTGCTGTAGTTTTTCTACTGTGGAGTATTTGGTGGATACCGCACACTTCACAGGATCTTTCAGGGCTGCTCTCTGGAGTTTCTGCACCTGTAACCACATGAACGAATGTCAGGAGAAATGCGTGCCGGCTCTACAAGCGGTGAAATGCTCCGTTGTCAGTGTATTCATTTCCTAGTAACCCTGCAGCACTGGAAACCAGTAACTCAGAACAAAGCAGGATTATAACACTACACATGCTGCGTCAACCAGGCCTGAATAAAGGGTGTTTTCCCCAGTATTGATGAGTGTTTGTCTACCTTTTTGGTCATGGTGGCAGAGAACAAGAAGGTCCGCCTATCTCTAGGAATCACCTTCAAGATTTTATCCACCTGGCAAAAGAAAGAAAATAAAAATACATATGTCTCAAAGTTTCTCATTTTATTATTTTTGTGCAATATTCAAATTAAATCAGTCAATAAAATCTACTCAATTGATTGTACAAATTAAAGCAAAATGTAAGGGAAACCTGTTTCACTGACATAAATACGTGAGAGTTTCTCACTCACCTCAGTCTCAAAATCCATGTTGAGGATTCTGTCTGCTTCATCCATGACCAAGAACTTCAGAGCTCGTAGGGAGAAGCCCTTTGTGTTCTCCATGTGGTCTATCAACCGACCAGGTGTGGCTGGAACATAGTGCATTCAATTCATCACATTAATGCTGGAAATATTGTTCGATGTCGAAACAACTTCTAATGAAAAATAAACAGCACTCGCAGAAACACACACACACAGAAGACCAAGAATTGACTGTTCGTGTGACATAGTTTTAGATACCAGCAAAAACCAATGTGGATATAATTTGACTTTTGCTCTTACCAATAACAATGTGTGGCTTTTTAGCCAACACCAATGACTGGGACATCATATCAATTCCTCCAACTATGACGGCTGCAATAGAAAAACACAGACAGGTTTTAGGACCAGAAGCAGAGAAAATAATCTGCATCACTACACGTCACCCATTAACCTTTTAATGGACACTCACCACATTTAACACCAATGCTGGAGCCGAGGGCCTCGAACTGCTCAGAGATCTGAAACGCCAGCTCCCTGGTGGGGGTGAGGACGAGGGTGTGGAGCCTCTGGGGTGAGGCCAGCAGTGACTGCAGGATGGGCAGAGCGAAGGCACCCGTCTTTCCTGAACCCGTCTCTGCCAGGCCAATAACATCTTTCCCTGAAGGTTAAGAAGGTACAGACAGACGTTAGAGAAGTCATGTGCATGGAGCAGTGCAGTGATAACTACTGGTCTTTAAGTTTCTGTCTACTTTCCATTTCTACTCCATTACTTTTCAGATAGATACACTTCTTTTACTCACACATGTTGAATGCATGACTGAGTTATTAGTTGCTTTGTACTGGTTGTTCACGCAGTCATATATTGTTTTATGTGGGTGAGCACATCTGAAAACACCAGCAGTAACTTTCCTTGGTGGAGTCAGTAGATATGAGGAAGGTACTGTGAGCACTCACCCTGCAGGGCTACCGGTACAGCTTCTATCTGGATCTTCGTCGGAGTCTTCCATCCCAGCTGATCACACGCCTCACAGAGGACTTCGGTTACACCCTGTGGACGGCAAACACACCGGGTAGACCTTTGTAAGTTACCAACAGCGTTTTGCTTCCAAATTACAACGTCGTCAGAAAACGTTAAGGCACATTTCGTGTGATAAACGTGCAGCTACGACGAGCTCAGTTTAGCTAGCTCGAATTGCTAAGCTGTTGCTTATGCTGCTATAATGGCGTCTCTTCTTCGCTCTCTGGGAGATTACCCACCAAATCCTTGAAGGTCTTCACCGCCTCGACGTTTTCACCGCTATCACCGTGACTGTTACCATCACTTCTACTCGAATCTTGGCTTGTTTCGTCTGTGTTTGGCTTCACGCTTTCCGCAACGTCGTCCGCCATGTTTTTCACCCCAACGTGCAGTCGTCGCTTCGGAATGCGCATGCGCGGAAACGACGCACTGGAAGATGGGAATTGCTGTTTTTAAACACACGCAGTCACCCACACACACTAAAGGCACAAAAGAAAAACCGAAGGAACATTAAATTGCTGGAATTTAGGATATTTCCCCGATATAAAGCATCCTCATACACATATGCAACGTTATACAATTCTTTCATCCTATATTACATCACACAGAGGCATGAGGTAAAAAGTTTATTAAGCTGCAGATCAAACGGTTTCAGACATGTGTTTAGTCAGTGGTTGACAAACATTCCACAACTTTATTTTGAAGTCCAACATAATGAGGAGATAAAATAACAATCATACAAAATGTTTTTCCGGTCATGGTAAATCACAAATAGTTGGCTGGGAAAAAATGCCAATTGTAGGGGAAAAAGGAACATACTCTAGGACGAAAAGCACATCGGTTTCTGACAACAAAAAAATCCTAGCAGAATAGTGTTTTTTTTTTTTTTTTTTTTAACGAGTCGCCTTCTAACAGCAACTATCTAAATGTTTCCAATTTCATATATAATTCTCCTTGATACAACATGTTCCAAATGTTCCAAATGCCATGAAGATGAGCCTGGTGAGACCAATGCTGAGTGAAAAAGCCTTTTCTTGGTTAACTGTAAAGAAACTAATCTAGCCGACTGCCTTGAAGACAACTAACTCAATAATTCTGCACAGAAAACAAATGCACTCATCTGAACCCCACTGAACATCTGCCATGAATACCCTCCCGGATCTCAGAGGAGTCCCTCCATCTCCCTCATAAAGGCTTCATACATCTGGTCTTTAGTCTTCACGTTGGACTGAGACACAGCGCCCATTTGGGATGGGGTGATCAAACCCATCGAAGCAGCTGTTGCCTGCTGTTTATGCCCCTGTCCACCTCCCATGCCGTCATCATGGCGCCTCCTTCCTCCACCCCCTAATTTCTCTAGTGGCCCAGCTGCTGCCCCGGGCATTGCTCCACTCTTGTCCCTACGCACCCTCAGTGCTGTTGGCACAAAGCGGGTGACCTCTGCCTTTGGATTGATAATCTGAGGTTTGGCAGAGATGGTGGGCCCACCGGAGCCAGCACCCGCTGCCAGGCTGCCTCCAGCTGCTGAGACAGACGTGATATTGGCTCGTTTTTCGATGGTGGCTGCGTGGTGGTGGCTGGAGGGGTTGCTGCCAGGATTGCCCGTCGAGGCGGCGGCTGTCCCTGGAGGTGGAGGCATCTGCATGACACCCGGTCGCATGGGCATAGGCATGGCAGGGGGCGGCATATTGCTTTGGGAACCATCCTGGTTGGATCCTGAGCCTTTTTGTCGCTGGACAATGCTGGGAGGAGCACTGAGCACGTTGGAGTTGAGTGGTGGAGGAAAGAGGGAGAGTGGTGGGGCAAGTGGACGTGGGGGCCCTCCGGCTCTTGGAGGAGGAGGTGGGATACCTGTAAAAAGACACAAGATGTATTTTGATAAGCAATGTATCAATCATTCCTCTTCACTACTCCATAGATTAGAGGCATAAAGTATGTTTCAATAAACAAAATAAATAAATAATGATATGTCAATAACATATGCCTACCTGGTGGTGCAGGGAGTGGTAGTCTGGGAGGGGGACCTCGTGGTGGGGGGCCTGGAGGCAGGCCAGGAGGGGGGCCTGGTGGGGGGCCTGGGGGCCGACCTGGCGGAGGTCCAGGAGGTAGAAGACGGGGCATTGGACCCCTCATGCCTCCAAGTATACCAGGAGGCCTCAGGAATGGAGGAGCACCTAAAGTTCACAGAATGTATCCTCTAAATCAATGTTCCCAAACTTTTCTTCTGCCCCACTTTTAAAAAAAATGACATCTCATCCCAACACAATTTGTTTTGCTCTATGCATGCATAATTAAAAATATATACACATGTCAAATACATCATGCTCTAGTCCTGCTCTATGAGAAAAGTGTCCTGAGCGAACTTCTGTTGTATGAAACTATAAATAAAATTGAGTTAACAGGCCATCTCATCAGTCAAACAAACCGAATGTAAGCTTGCCTTTAATATTAGATGTAACTGTTGAAATATTATATAATAATAATAACACATTTTCGGCAACTAACCTGGTGGTGGGCCTGGAGGCGGACCAGAGGGTGGACCAGGAGGCCTCATGGGAGGAGCTGGGGGTGGACCCAGTGGAGGAGGCCCAGTCATTGGTGGACCTGGCAGGTGTGGAGGCCCTTGCTGTCCCACTGGCCCAGCAGGAGGGGGTAGCCGCTGATTAGCCATAAGGTGCGGCGGGTTTTCCCCTGGTGGTCCCCTGTCCTCAATGTCTGAGCTGTCCGATTCATCTGTGTATTCCTCCTCTACCTCTTCTTCTTCCTCATCATCAGGAACTGACTGACCTGGAGATAAAAAAAAAATATGTACAATGTCATCAGAAAAAGACATTAAGTTTCCTAGCACAGCAAGCGAGAAAAGACACGTCTGCTACAGTACCTGCCATCCTCAACATCATGGCCTGCAGAGGGGTAATGGCCTTGGTCTTCTTCACCAACCTCTTCTTCTTCTTCTTTCCATCACGGGGTGCCTCTGGGGGCATGTCCGCAAAACGTACACTGCGACCTAAAGTAGTTAGACATTAAACATGGTTTAATTTGAATTAACATAATTTGTTAATATCTTTATACATATTCAAATATATAATGTCAAATGTACAATAACATGTTTCTAAACTGTTTAAGGACTGCAGACTTCCAACAGCTCAGCCAGAAAATATATCCTATATCACCTTTGGTGATTTTACAAAAAAAAGAAAAAAAAAAGAAAAATTCTTTGTAATAACCTATATTACAACTAATTGTTAGGGACAAGGACCTAAATTCTCAAGATAATAGTGCAATTTTGCTTCATTGTACCTAAAGCTATAGTATAATAAATGCGATACAGTGTAAGAAACAAGTACATAAATACATACAATACAATAAGTAAACTGTTTTAAGTTGAAAAAATGTGTTCAA
The DNA here is from genome assembly GCF_963514095.1 of Eutrigla gurnardus. Taxonomy (NCBI): domain Eukaryota; kingdom Metazoa; phylum Chordata; class Actinopteri; order Perciformes; family Triglidae; genus Eutrigla; species Eutrigla gurnardus. The sequence continues at coordinate 15,405,639 of NC_139931.1, read as the reverse complement.
GCACCTTTGAAACACTCACCAGCATGTCTTTCATTTCGGTCTCTATCCTCCTCCCTTTCCCTCTCATCGCCCGGCCGGTCCACACTCATCCTCTGGTCACCGTCTCCTCCTTCATCTCTCTCTTCTTCGCTATCCTCCTCAGAGTCACTGTCGTCGTCGTCCACATCATCCCGATCCCTGTCACTCTCACTGCCGCTGTCTTGATCTCTTCCCAACTCCATCGGGGAGTCCTTTTCTAAACCAGGAATGGAAATCTCTGTTCAGGAAAAAAAAAATAGTGATGGAAATCAGAACAGTGTGGAGCAACACAATCCTGAAAGCAATATCTCATTGTTATGAAAGGGAATATTTGCATTCCGATAAACATGTTACCTGCGTCTGTGTTGTAACTTCGTCGAGCAGGTATGCCGTACAGTGCCAGGACCTGTGGAGGTGGGGGCCCAGGTGGGGGTCCAGGGGGCTTCTTCCCTGGAGGTAAACGTGGAACACCTGGCACCGTTGTCAAAACTGGTCCAGAAGATGTGGACAGAGGTCCTTTGCTGATGCATTAAACAAATAAAAACCCTCAATGACACAGTCATGCTCGGCAGCGACATAAACTGAGTTCAACCACAAAATCTTGAATACTGAATACACAGGTCAACAACTACCCAAAAGAGGTGTTCTTTTTCAGTATGGAGGGAGGCTGTGCTCCTGGTAGTGGGATGTCCTGGATGTGGATATTGGAGGGTGCATGAGGCATATCTGGTAAAGGGATACTGTCAACCTCCACAGACTCTGCATTCTGAAAAGGAGGACATAAAACGCACGATAGTAAACAAAGAGTCACCACAAAGCCGAAGCAATGTAAATGAACTAGATTAGGTTGAACACACAGAAATTTCAACAAATTAATCAAAACGCTGGTGCTTCCCAATGGGTCCAGATTGCACTGAATCTACATTCTCGACTATGGAACGTTATGTCTGCAACCACAATCACTTGCACATTGCTGCATCTCAGTCCAACCAGGGGTAAACACGCTTTTATCAAAGTGTGCATTCTACATCCTTTCAATCACACATAAATGAATCCTTGACTTGTAATACAGCAAAAAAAAAACATTCTTATGATCACAAACACACCTTGACTGAGTCAAAATAGAGAGCCAGCTGCCCTCGCTTGGTCTCATAGTCCAACTCCAGCTTGCGTAGCTCCTTGTAGGTGTCGGGATTCTCTCTTTCGTACAGACGGACAATGCGCTCAAATGTCTCGCGTAGCTTCTTCCTCTTGTCCCTCAGTACTTTCTCATTCAGCAACGGCTGCTGAACTGGGTTGAACTCTGTTGAAGGTGTTACAGAAAAGCTTCATCTTTTAGCAAGAGTAGAAACATATTTGTGAAATTTGAAAAATAATTTTTTTTTTTTGTGACAGCTAAATTAGTTGGAACAGTCCAAAAAGGTTTAAAACTTAAAAAATGTGATCCTATATTGACAGTAAAAATATGTGCACCATTAGAAACACACAAAAGCCAGTTCTACAGCAGCATAGAAATTCAGAACCCTTACCCATCTCATCCAGCTTCTCCATGTCTCTGATGATCTGTCTGGGGTCCTTCATCTTTAGCACCGCAGCCCTCACCATCATTCTCTGCTTCTTGTTCTATTAGGAATATTAACAAATGAGGCGATATTTTATCAACGTAATAACACCAATGTGAAAAAGATCATATTAAAGTAAATGTTTCAACACCACTGGTACCTTTTTTAACTCCCTTTTCCTGGCCTCCTTTCCTATAAGGCAGGTAGAAAAAGAAGAAATATACACTAGTTATCTTTCTGACACCAGACACTATTCTTCAGGTATCACCCAGAAAGTCAGTCCCAGAGGAATTGGCTCTTGGTTGTGGCCGGTACTTACTGGCCTGGTCGGTGGGGTTCATGAACTTCCCACTCTTGGTGGAGGAGGTTGAACGTCGACCCATTGTGCCGGTGTGTGCCCTTCACCCTGCGAAGCATTAAAACCCCAGCAATCATGAGAAATCAAAACATAAATAAAGCATCTGTCTCTGCTCAAACGCATCATCCACTTATACTTTCCACTTCACAATGTGATCAAGGATGTCCCTGGTTTCAGAGCATCTTTGAGAGGACGGTTACCTCCATTCAATGAACTGCTTTATACTGAACCACACATTCAATTGACATTCTGATAGCGTAGTTAGTACACTCGTAGTACAATAATGCCTTTTAAGACAAATAAAGGTTTGTTGAGTAACGTTAATAATATAGTACTCGTTATAAAACGTTGATAACGGCTAGCTAATAAGTTAACAAAGTTAACGTACGGCTACCACACATGCTAAGACAATCTAATACATCTCCCTCCGTCTCTCTATTAGACACAACGCATCCAAACACGGCAGTGACTAGCAAACATTACAGAGCAAGTCAAATTACATATGATGGATATCTAAATCGGCGGGCCATGCAGTATTTAGCTGGTAAATGCTAACGCTAACTGTTGACGTTAGCTTGCACTTGTAGCTAGGGCCGCGTTAGCAACAGCAGCAGCAAAGAAAGCTTTGACTTTACCTTTTATTCAAGGAAAACCCGCAGAGCGTAACGCCCTGGACGCGCACCTATGCGTACACACAAATACAAATACAACGTAATGTTTAACGCTACGCTCTGAAAGACAAATCAACAGACTTCAACACTTGAATGAATGCATGCAGCGACTTCTTTAGCCGGTCGCCATGTTTACTGCCGCGAGCAAGAGCGGAAGAGGCTGGCCTGACGTCATCAAAAAGCTCGCGTTGGTAGCGACTTTTTCTTTGGATAAATATATATTTCACTTGGTCATAAAGAAAAATTATGATATCCACACAGTGTATTTATACACGAAACAACAATAACAGACATAACAAAAAATAAATAAAAGCAATATAGACTGTACCGATAATTTAATAAATAATTTGTAGTTTTTAATTAGTTGCAATCGTAGAAACAGAGTCAAATAGATATTGTTGTTGTATTGTGGATATTATGATATCGTATTGCAATTGAGTCAAGGGGCTTGTCCATCACAAGAAGACTTTTAAAATAAGAAAGCATCGTACACCTCTAGGAAGATGTGATTTTTTAATCGCTAAGACCGTTTATTACATGTTATGCTTTACTGTAGAACACTTAATATTAAAGAAATTAAGTTGAAGTATGATTTACGTGATCTTTTACAAGGACGTTCTGATGTTATTTATTCTTGTCTCAATAATTTAGGAGAACAAACTTGGAAGAGAAGACCTAATTTTCTGTGCTTGTACTATTAGGGAACCGATCCCCACTCTTCACCAGTTGGTGGCGGTGATGGGATATAACGTTGTTTGCCAACCGCCATACAACACAAAGAAGAAGAATGACTTATTTTTGCAACCAGTGGAGTCGCCCCTCTCCGGCCAGCAGAACGTCTGCAGGTTCAAAGCACTTCCGCCTTGGCTTCACTTTTCAGAGCTGACCGGAGCCTTCGTCCACGTCGTTCATACACTCCACTGGTGTTATCCGGGTTTCCTTGTTAGGACTCTGACCCGTCCGGGCTGTGTTTTCAGTTCATGAAAGTTAATTGTAACATATTGGGGTTTTGGTCATCTAAACATGTCTTGTGCGGCGTCTGGTTGTACTAAAAGACATTCTAAGGGGTCGTCCGTTAATTTTTTCCGGTAAGTAACGTTACGTTGTGTTTAAAGTTTTTTGCGATCCACAATGAGCTTCCCAATTAATACATTCAACGTAAATGACGGGTGCACCTCACTAACCTAGCTAGCTAGCTCGCTAGCTCTAGCGTTTGCCTTTTTATGTTTGTGAACGGTTTAACGTTTTTTCTTCTGATGGAGTTTGCTGCAGACGAGAGGCGACAAAAGGCGTATTGCTGCCCTCCACAGGTCAATTGTAGGAACTTTACTGATTGCGTCGGAAGAAGTTAATTACAGCTTTGTTGTTTCACAATCGTCCCCGACGACAATCGCTTTCATTGGATGCCCACTACTGTATTTTACACCCAGGTGCTTACCAACTATTACCACATTGTACCCCATTCTTGTAATTCAGTGAAACACAACCTTCCCTCCTCCCATTCCCTTTACTGTATCATTGCTATTCCTTGTGTTATTAAAGCTACTCAGTACATCCACACCTTACTGTTGACTGCTCTCTATGCTTCTGGTTTTAACTGCCTCCACCCACCCAAGTGCCCCACAAGATTGCCACAAGTTCTACGGTGCAGACTGACACATAGTTTCATATCCCTTTTCCATGCTGTATCTGTAACTGCAAAATGTTTCCAAGTAAATCTGCATGCACTCTTCTCATTTTCCTTTTAAGATAAGATCATTAGCTTAGTCAATATCCAGTTCTTGCAAAAATCACAGCAAATCTTACATTCCCAAATCAAATTTACTAGACCCCCCCCCCCTTACTTAAAACAGGTAATATACACGTCATCCTGCAATGTAGAGTATGAAATGAAGGCAATACAGTAATTTCTTTTTTTTAATCCCCCAAACAGATTTCCTTTGGGCGATAATGACAGGCTGAAGCAGTGGTTGAGGAACGTGAGGAGAAAGAACTGGACCCCATCGAACAGCTCGCGTCTGTGCAGTACACACTTTGAGGAGGATCAGTTCTTCATAGACAAGGAGGTAGACACTAATTACACAGTCCACTTTCTGAATGTACCGATACTTAATGGTGAAAGTCATTAGGATAACCACCCGTAAAAATCTGCACTGGTTTTAACAGATTTATTGGCAGAAATGGAACATAATATTATACATTATGTTATCAGAATATAATATATATATTTTTTGTAAGCTTATGAGCCTTTCATGACTTCATAGGAAGCGGGTTCTGTGCACGGGGTCCGCCATGTTGCTCCGCCACATTTCTACAGTAGCTCAGAACGGACAAACACTGATTCCAGATACACATTTAGAAAGGGAGGGACATTCAGAGGTTTGTAATCTGCAACCTCACGGCTGGATGCCATTAAATCCTACATGCTGCTCCTTTAAATCACACCGTAATTACACCGTACATTTCAAGGGAGAAACATACTCTGATATGTATCGCAATCTACCTGCTGCTGTTTTGTGTGTCTTGTCAGGGTAAGAGGAGGCTGAAGGACACCGCTGTGCCCACCATTTTCGTCTTTCAAACCCACTGGTTGATAGAGGACATGCCCACCCCAGACACACAGGCCACCTCGCTGAGTGTGACCACCTTTGACAACAGAGCTTTTCATAACATTGCCTTCGCGAATCAAGGGCCGGTTGAGGAGGAGACCAATGTCGACGACAGTGTCCTTGGTGATGACATTATTAAGGTTATCGTCGGCGCTGGTATCGACGACATCATCGATGATGATGACGACACAACCGAGTGTACCACAAGCAGAGGCACACAAACGACTAAGCACGATCACAACTACCTCTGCAGAAAGCAAGAGCAGATCTCCGTGGGGAATGATCACAACTACGTCGTTGCTGGTTCTCCCCGAACACTCAAGCGCAAAGCAGACGCCGTTCAGGACCAACTCGTTATAGCTCATAAAAAGCTGAAGTTAAAGTGTCAGGAGACGAGGAGGATGAAATCAAGACTCTTGTCCCTGAAAAATCTGACAAAGGTTTTAAAGAAAAAGCTGAAGTCGGTTGAAAAGGCTATTTCAGTCGTCCATAAGTAATGGAGGCAATGTGAAAAAGTCCAGCAGCTGTTGAACATGAGTACTTGTGTCTGAGACACTTATATGCAGCGGGCTCCAAGTTTGGGGGAAGAAGCTGTTCTGAAGTCTGATCAGGTTAACACTCTCTTGTCTGACTTGCCGATAATGTCTATAATTGACAGCTAGGCTCAACACTAACTTTTTGCACCACGGTCCCGGAAAATCATTTCACCCATCCTTAAGTCAGTGTAAATACATTTTTTAAGTAAGTAAAAATTGACTTTGGGCAAGAGGCTTTCTGACCGGCAACTGAAAAGAAAAAAACACTGAACCCTGGCTTCCTGCGGTGGTTTATTAAAGGCCAGTTGTTGAAAAATAAATGCTGAATTTGCAGGAATGACTTCCAACCGTCTGCACAGAGCTTTCACGGATGTGTGTTTGTTTCTTTTATAAAGGATGTGCAATGTAATAGTGCTTACTGGCATTTTAATGTGTCTTTTTGTGTGTGATAATGATTTTTATTTTCTATTGGAATAACTCCAGGAAAACACAGTGTGAGTACAGTTCTTTGCAACAGTGGTGGGATGTTGGAAATGGTCAAACATCCAACAGTAAGTTCTCAGTCTGACATGTCTATGTGTGAGCTGGATCTTACCCACCTGCAGACCTCTAGAAGACTTTCTGTGATTGGTGAAGACTTGATGAGCGTCTGAGCTGCAGGAGGAGGATCCTCACCCTCCTCCTCCTCCTCCTCGTCAACACATGAGCTGTAACTGTTTACAACAACACCTGTGGAAAAGTGAGCGTTAAATGAGTAGACAGCTGGAGGTCTAGAATGAATGTCTGTGTTTATCTTGAGGACAAAACCTTGAGATGTCTTTTGAAAGTTGTGATAAACACCCTGGAGATGAACAACCGTGTTCAGCTCCTCCATCCTTTACTAGACTCTAATTTATATTGTGGACCGGTTTAAAGACTAAAAACTGTGACTGTTTTTTCTGGCTTTAAAAAGTCGGTACTAAGGGAAAGGAAACACGTAGCTCTTTCACTGCTGCACACCATGATGGACTTGTTCAAACTGATGAAAATGATCTGTTCCCTGCTGGTTGTTTGTTAAAATAAGTGAAACTGTCCAACAAACTGAACACTTTGGGAGAAACATAATGTGGAAGTGAGTCAATGTGGAGGTTTTCATGTGGGGAAGCTGAGAAGAGTGGAGAGATCCTCACTAAACACTGTCAACAACAACAACAGGTTGGAGAGTTTTTCATGGAGTTCAAATAAACATTCAAATGCACATTATTGCAGCATGTCTACTGGACTTATTAACGCAGTGATGGTGAATGAAAGGCTCTTTAGGATCAATAACCAGAGCAAATGGTGTTTTCAGATGGTAAAAAAGTCACAGTTTAAGGTAATTTACAAGCAAATATGAACGTGTGATTAATTAAAACATCTGAAGTAGCCGACGTGATAAAGCTGAAGGTTTAACCAGGAGAACAGAATACCACAGCATGGTTTCATAAGTACTGGAATATAAATAACCAACCCAGACGTCCACATTAACATGCAGTAAAATGTGTGTACAGTGCTGCAGCTCTTTGGAGGATTGAGGGTAAAAGAATGGGGGTCCTGCCACCTAGTGTCACATTTGAGTTTTGCAGCGAGGGAGAAGACGGAGCCAACATATGAGAATCCTCTCAAAAAGTCTAGCTAGAGTCCTGGTTTAGGACAGAAACCTTTACGTTAGCGTGGAGGCGTGCTTGGCCCGTTGCTAGGGGTGACACTCTTTTAAAGAAGTGTGGTTGGTTGGTAAAAAAAAAGAAAAGTGATAAAGTGATTGATTTCAAAGTGTATTCCTCAGATGTGATACAGAACAGGACAGTGAACATTTCTGAGCGACATGTTGACAAAGAGGGCTGCACGGTGGTGTAGTGGGTAGCACTCTCGCCTCACAGCAAGAGGGTCCTGGGTTCGATTCCCGGGTCGGCCCGGGTTCCTTCTGTGTGGAGTTTGCATGTTCTCCCCGTGTAAGCGTGGGTTCTCTCCGGGTTCTCCGGCTTCCTCCCACAGTCCAAAGACATGCAGGATGGGGATAGGTTCATTGGTGACTTTAAATTGCCCGTAGGTGTGAATGTGAGCGTGAATGGTTGTTTGTCTCTACATGTCTCCCTGTGATAGACTGGCGTCCTGTCCAGGGTGTACCCTGCCTTCGCCCAATGACAGCTGGGATCGGCTCCAGCCCTAAGTGACCCTAAATACAGGATAAGCGGTAGACGATGGATGGATGGATGTTGACAAAGACTGAATGAGATAAGCGCTGCGTTTCCTGTAATAATCACAGACGCGCTTCACGAAGAGGTTTCCTGGTGAAGAGAAGTCAAACAGGTTTGACACCGCATTCCAAGCCCAGGATTACGGTGTACCGAGTTGTTCACACAACCTATAATTAAATCTCAGGAAAGTACAATCTATTCTAGAATCTTAATTTTCTGTCCATCATTACGTCACTGGGGCTCTAATTGTTGAGTGCTCTATGGGCTGGACCTGTTTATAAATAAACACAATCTGAATCAACAACCATGTATAATCATAGTGACATTTCATAAACCCTCCACTTGTGATTAAGCAGTGATGTAGAATTTCAGTCTCATGTACACCGAAGACATTCAGAAGTAATTGATTACAACTGAACCAATGATTTGTGAAATAATTGACTTAACTAATCATTATGGAATGTTATTCATCTTTCATTTATTTACATTATTTTAGCTCATTGGATCTAATTTTTATTTATTTTTTATTTATTTGTAAACATCCATCCATCCATCCTGCATGTCTTTGGACTGTGGGAGGAAGCCGGAGAACCCGGAGAGAACCCACGCTTACACGGGGAGAACATGCAAACTCCACACAGAAGGAACCCGGGCCAACACGGGAATCGAACCCGGGACCCTCTTGCTGTGAGGCGAGAGTGCTACCCACTACACCACCGTGCAGCCCATTGTAAACATTTATTTTCATTATTTTTGTCGTTACCTCCTTGTTTACGGTTCCCTGTGTATTTACACGTTTTTAGTGGGATTTGGTTGTGCTGTTGCATATTTGAAAACTTTAAAATATTATAATGAACAAAAAAATTAATGAAAGCAGACTTTTGAAAAAGTCTCTTTTGAAATGGTTATAAAATTGAAATGAAGCCCTATAAAACTTTTATTCTGAAAAAAAAGAATGATTAAATAACATTTCATATTAATGAGTAACGCTTTAATTAATTCTTAAAATACTGTTCCATTTATATATTCTTCTAATTTAGTCATGTGACACCAATACGTTTCATAATTATTTGTTTATTTGATAACAGTAAGTTATGCAGATTTGAAATCGGTGCATCCATCACATCTCTCAGTCAAATAATCACAGACACAAATCTTTTATCTGTCTCGTATGTGCTCTACTGGATTTAGATCATTTGGAAGCAAAATGAAAAGTAGATATGAAGCACAAATGCTTTTCCATATGTAAACAGCAACCAACAGTAAATTAATAAAACACTGAGAAGATCACAGAGCTTCGTGACTCAGGTGTTCTCCCTGAATCGACTGTGTACAAAAGTGAAGTAGATCGATACAACAACACATCATTCTCGCTTTGTCATCTCCATCCATTCGAAAGTTCAATACTCTTTCATTCACAGTTGGATTTGATGCTGGATGATGGTGAACATGTCTGAGAGACCGTCTTTATTGGGGTCTCGGGTGAACACCCATCTGTTCCTAGGTGCCCATGTCGTAGTTCAGCCAGCTGCTGTAACCCTGGTTCTGCATCACCTCTCCCTCCTCTTCCTCACTGGACGCTGCCTCATTGTCCTCCTCTGAAGTCTTTCCACCGCTGTCTCCACTCAGGCGAGAGCCGTTGGCTTCCTTGTTCTTCGTGTAGCAGCGGCTGCAGACCCGAAACATCTTGGTGGGGTGAATGTGTTGTATCACCGCTCGCTGCATGGAGCACGAGTTGCAAACTAAAAAGCCGCATTTCCGGCAGTGGTGTCGGCGCTTGGTCGTAGAGAACTTGTGGAAGCAGCGCATGCATTTGAAGGCGGCCCAGTCTGGGATCCAGGCGGAGGCGAAGGTGGAGCCAGGCTGGCCGCCGCCGCCCTGCAGCAGGTTGGACTTGCAGTCTTCGATGTGCTCCATCCAGGCCCGCTTATCCTCCGACGTCGGGGCCGACACAAAAAACGACTTGCGTGGCGTACGCAGCAGCCATGGGTTCTTCAGTCCCTCGCCGTCCTCCATGTCCTCCAGCTGGATGTCCTCTGCAATGATAACAACATTAATTACATATGGATACTATGGTCAACAAGCTCGTACAGAAAGAGTTGTGCTTTTTTAAATGCTGTTCAAGCAACAAATCGCTTACTTCAAGAACAGAATTTCATTTTGACATTAAAAGTTATAATATATATATATAATACGTAGTTTACATTTAGCTCCATTGCATTTCCATGGTAGAAATATTAAAAAGTTGTGAAAAGCAGTAAGAACAACTTGTCACTATAGCTTGCATGAGCTACAGACACAGGTGCTCCTTTGATGATCTTTGTTTGAGGAGTTGCTCACCTAAAGGGATGACCTTCATATTTTTGTGCCAGCGGCCGTTCAGGATGACGCTGCCGTACACTAACACGTCGTTGAAAAGGAAGAAAACCTTGGTCTGGTTCTTCCGGCGACCCTGCTTGATCAGACGGCCCTGCCCCATCAGGACCCGGCCCGGCTTGGATAGGCTCGCGCCAGCGGGACCAAAGGAACTCTCCACGGCATGGATGCGCTCACGGTTTTCTGCCTTAAACAGGTCCATCGTGGTGATCAGATCTCTGTCGCAGCACTGGGATCACACGTGAACATGTGTGTGGTGCAGGCTGGGCGGGGGTTTATAAAGACTCCTTTGGCCATGACGCATTGACGCAGTGGTACTTCCCAGGAAGAGTCAAGACAAACACGTTATACCAGAAACAAAAGAGAGGGAGGGCTGTGGGGCAGCATGCTGCAGTGCAGGTAGAAGTCTATTTATTTAAGATATGCTTACATAGATTAACAAGTTAGCCTATATTTCAGGGGGAAATAAGGTGTTTTTTTTTAACAACAATGTATAAAAAACTGCCAGATGAAAAGCCAGAGGATCACAATCAAAAGTTCTGATCTTAAAATAAAAATAAATAAGGAATAAAATAACTAAAATCTCTTATGTGACCATATGGGCAGTTCTATTGTATTGGGTGTCAGTATAAAATACAACATGGAGGACTGTGGTGGTGCTGTAGACTGCTGTAGAGCAGCTCAGCCAGCAGCTGGAGAGAAACAAACCTGACCGCAACATGACACCAGCGAGGCAGAGCAACAGCGATACCATCACACAGTGTGTGTGTGTGTGTGTGTGTGTGTGTGTGTGTGTGTGTGTGTGTTTAACAGGGCATGGACGGGGATCTCCCAAGAGGTTTGGGAAGTTTTTCCCATTCCGATAAGGAAATGTATTCAAAGCTTGCCAGTTTGTTATGCAGTATGATCGTTTGATCATACTGCAAGGAATGTTTATTCCTTAAACTATAGACACATGAAGCATATTTCTTTAAAATCTTCCACTGAAACTCCACTGTAAAAAACAAAACAAACAGAGCAGGTTTGGGAAATGCCCTTCTTTGTTTCCTGGCTGAGAGATAGATGAGAAGGTTGATGTTTGGTAAATGTGAAGCTACAGCAGCAGTTGGGTGTCTGAGCTTAAAGACTGGAAATGGGGACGAGCCCTGAAGGTCACACAACGTCCCCGACTCGGCCTGTAAGTCCCACTGTAACCCTTCATATCTACGTTGTTTCACCTTTGACTCAAAATGACCATAAAAACAACACATTAGCCGATGATGACTGGGTCATTCCGTGTCATTTCATCAAATTTCTGAAAATCTTCCCACCTGACCATCTCAGAATGTCCTGAAAAAAATTGAGTACAAAGACACACTTGTTAATAGGACAAATCCAAAATATTAGGTCTCTACTTTCAACAGTTTTCTCATGAAACGTCATTGAATAAAGGGTAGTTTAGACGGTTTTTGGCATCATACTCTGAAAAGCCATTTTTAAACAGCAATATCTGGAAAACTATCTCACCTGTGGCCTTCAAAATTTCTACAGTGTATATCCGTTACTAATAGCCTCCAGACATGGAATATCAGGGGTGTAGCTCAATGATAACCTAGTATGGTAGGTACTTAAAATGTGGCTTGTTGAAATAAAGTAGTACATGTGAAGAGTGGCTGAGCTCCCATTTTTTTGCAGATAAAAGACTTCTATCACTTCTGCCTCTATCGCTGGTGTTAGCTTAAACATTCTACAAAATATGGTTTCTCTCAGATGATTAGTTTCACAGATATTAAGGCTCAAAAATGGAAGTCAAAACATCTTTGCACAACTTCAGAGCCATATTCCAAAAAACTGACAACAAGTATCAGGTCCAAACTTACTTTTTTTGAAAGATCATATTCTTGTTAAAATCATATAAAAAAATCGGGAGGGTGTTTTGCCTCATTTTGTCGCAGTGATTTTTTAAAATCCTGATATTGGTGGGGTTTTTGTGGCTGGTTTTGGTACTGCATGTCCTAAAAGCCTACCAGTAAACATCACAGCAGGGCAATTCAATTGTGTTTTTTACCATTTACCAAAGACTTACATGTGACTAAATGCTACTGATAAATTTAGCCTTACAAAAACATTAAAATGTAGCACAGTTGTAGTTACAGAGGCAATAAGTCCTTGGATGTGAGTTAAACATGGTGAAAGCAGCTTTTAATGTCTTAAACCATGAACAAACATAGCATAATATTGAAGACTGTACATTTGGTCATACTTTAAGTACATACATTACACAACCAAATCAAATAATAATCTTAATTTGAGCATAAAGATTTTACATTACAGTAGAAAAGTCTCCAAAGTTTGATATTGAATAACAGTTTGTCTCTATGCTCACTATGAGACAATATGTGAGTTGTGTGTATGATCAGAAATGGTGGATAGGAAGTATCAGAGATGTTTCAGATGAAGATGAAGATGTACTGGTTCAGTTCATGCACCCACATGGCCCTGCCAAGAGTTTCTACTGGCCAAGGAGAGAAGACATGTGCAATGTCCCACTGCAGCATAGAATTGCAAGATTTGACGTTCCCTCTACAGAAACTGGACGCATGTATGCCATCAAAAAAGATGAGCACAACAGAGCAGAGATGTACATTAGACAATTTCTAAACTGACTGACAAATTAATGAATGTGACTAAGGAATTGGATCTAAAAGATGAAAAATGTGTGATCCCTCACAGTGAGCATAGAGACAAACTGTTATTCAATATCAAACTTTGGAGACTTTTCTACTGTAATGTAAAATCTTTATGCTCAAATTAAGATTATTATTTGATTTGGTTGTGTAATTTATATACTTAAAGTATGACAAAATGTACAGTCTTCAATATTATGCTGTTTGTTCATGGTTTAAGACATTAAAAGCTGCTTTCAGCATGTTTAACTCATTCAAGGACTTATTGCCTCTGTAACTACAACTGTGCTATATTTTAATGTTTTTGTAAGGCTAAATTTATCAGTAGCATTTAGTCACATGTAAGTCTTTGGTAAATGGTAAAAAACACATTTGAATTGCCCTGCTGTGATGTTTACTGGTAGGCTGTTAGGACATGCAGTACCAAAACCGGCCACAAAAACCCCACCAATATCAGGATTTTAAAAAATCACTGCGACAAATTGAGGCAAAACACCCTCCCGATTTTTAAATATGATTTTAACAAGAATATGATCTTTCAAAAAAAGTAAGTTTGGACCTGATACTTGTCAGTTTTTTGGAATATGGCTCTGAAGTTGGGCAAAGATGTGTTGACTTCCATTTTTGAGCCTTAATATCTGTGAAACTAATCATCTGAGAGAAACCATATTTTGTAGAATATTTAAGCTAACACCAGAGATAGAGGCAGAAGTGATAGAAGTCTTTTATCTGCAAAAATGGGAGCTCAGCCACTCTTCAAATGTACTACTTTATTTCAACAAGCCTCATTTTAAGTACCTACCATACTAGGTTATCATTGAGCTACACCCCTGATATTTCATGTCTGGAGGCTATTAGTAACAGATATACACTGTAGAAATTTTGAAGGCCACAGGTGAGATAGTTTTCCAGATATTGCCGTTTAAAAATGGCTTTTCAGAGTATGATGCCAAAAACCGTCTAAACTACCCTTCATTCAATGATGTTTCATGAGAAAACTATTGACAGTAGAGACCTAATATTTTGGATTTGTCCTATTAACAAGTGTCTTTGTACTCAATTTTTTTCAGGACATTCTGAGATGGTCAGGTGGGAGGTATTTGATGAAATGACACGGAATGACCCGACTGATAGTTTTCATCTAAATGTTTTCCATTGATCCATAATGAAAGTAATCATTAATGGTTCAAAACGGGCTCTCCTGCACACTAATGAATGAGTCACAGGGGGACATTTTTGTACTTTTAATAACATTGGATTTCTGTGAATTTACTTCCTTCACTGCTCCTCAGTTGGTAGTTCCACAAGGGCCAACATCATATTAATTAGAAATACTGATATATATATATATATATATATATATATATATATATATATATATATATATATATATATATATATATATATTGTTATTTTGAAGTTTTTATTTAACAATTTAAACGGGGCTGTAAGGACAGATTAGTCGGCCTGATGACGTTTTGTAGTCTTATTTAGCCACTTTTAAAGACACGGAGGAGCTTCACGCTTCACAAGAGAGGCCTGTCCTGGTGTATTTTATGTGGTAACCAAACGTTATAATATCTTAAGTCTGTTTTAGACACAGACCGTGTTTCAGGCATCTAAACAAAAACAAACATTCAAAAGTCCCATTGCTCCGAGACGGAAGAAACCTCCAGTAATAATTAGAAACACGAGTTTATGGTCTCAGTTGTTCCTTCGGAGTCAAAGCAGCACGACGTTCATTTAGTAAATATCTGTTTCTTTCGGAGTAAAGTTTAATATAAACGTGGATGTGGTTCGTGTGTTACCTTGTGTTGCCTGACAGGTCGCTACCACGCTGTTGTCCGGTCTGGAAGCAGGTGTTTTCAACTTTAACCCTTTCACTACGGAAGGCGATTAGGGCCATATTCGCAGTCTTTTAACGTCCGAATTCAGATTTTAATCTCATAATTCTGATTTTCCCCCTCAGAATTCTGCAGAGGTGTCAAAACTACAGACGGTTAGTAGTAGTAGGCTACTGTAGCACTGATTCAACTATTTCACTCAAGTAAAAGTAAAAAGTACAGGCTCTCAAATGTATTGAAAGTATAAAGTATCTGCTTGAAGGACATTTTACTGGCTGTTTTTTATGTTTTTGCAAGGCTAACCAACTGTTGCATCATTAATAATAACAACAATAATCCATAATTCACCTCAATGCATTAAAAGTAACAAGTCTGTTTTGAAAATGTGAGTAGAAAGCACAGATATTTGTTTTAAAATGTAGGGAGTAAAAGTAAAAAGTTGTCTGAAAAATAAAGTACAGATACCTGACATTTCTACTGAGGTACAGTAACTCCTGGTAAACAGGGACATCTAGTGGTCACACCTTGTCAGAGCAGTTCTCAGAGAGCGTCATCCAGGTCAATAGGTCATAAAAGAGCACACACAGCAGAGTTTCATTGTGTAAAACAACAAGCAAGGAAAATCATCTGTCGTGGTTTGGTATCTAATGGGGGATTGGTTCCTAGTCAGCGGTGTAGGCGGCAATGATACCAGCCGTGTCCATCGGGTCCACACACTTCTCTCAGGCTGAGAGAGAGAGAGAGAGAGAGAGAGAGAGAGAGAGAGAGAGAGAGAGAGAGAGAGAGAGAGAGAGAGACTCACAGTGCATGTTAGATTAAAAAACCCAAACTTAGATGATGTGAAAGCAGAGGAGGTGTGAAATACCTCTCCAGCTGGTTCAGGGTTAACTCTTCTGCCTCTCCACAGCGGAGACCTGCTCCCTACAAACAAACCTGCACATCATGCACATTAGACATAACTGTTATTACTGGATTCATGGCATCTGGTAAATTAACGGAAATCTAATGCATGGCGAAGATTCAACGTGTAAACTGCAACTCAGCAGAAATCACGTTTTGTGTTAAACCACATGGAAAAAAATACTCTGCCACTAAATCTTACCCTCCTGAGTAGAGTTGTCAGCGGGCTGGGAGCCAGCGGAGGCATCTGTCAGACGTGAGAGGGGGAATATGAATATTAACAACATATTCTCTTGGATTTGTATTATTTGCAATTCAGGAAATGTGGCTCTTTCAAGTCGTTGTCTTTAGTGAAGCCAGTAAAAATAAATCCGTTGATCATGACCTTTATTTGTTTGCATATATGGAGGCACAAGAGAAATAAGCATCTGTTAAAAGGTTGTTTTGAACACATTGTTTAAGTCATTTTAGCTGCTTGGAAACCCGATTTCTTCTTCTATATCTTGAAATAGATTTTTTTTTTTTAGAAATATAAAAAGAAACTATAAATAAATGAGAGATATGTAATGGTGTGAAATCACATCACTGGACTGCTAAAATGTGTGGGATGCAACGCCAGCTGGCAGCCTGCAGAGGTCACAGTTTCACTGCTCAGCCACACGTTTACATGCCAGGTCATTAAGTGCACACAGCAGAGAAAAGTGTGTATCACCAAACCCAGAAGGGAAAAACCCCCGTCCCACATCATGTGTCATGACCGCGGTGATTTCCAAGAGCGAGAAAGCGACATTTAGAAACAAACCCAGCGTGTTTGAAGATTTGTGGGAGGGAAATTTGAAACGTGGAAAGATTATTCTTGCCAAAAACAAGTGCGTGGTTTGCCAATAAAATGGTGGTGGGGAAGCTACACACAGTGGAGTGGGACATGTTAATTTAATTTAATTAAACACAGCTTCGCCACTTAAAGGCTGTTTTTGTCATCTTTTTTTTCATAAAAACATGTAATTATTTATATTTTAATTAGAAAGGGAACATTACAGCTAAAGTTGATGCTTAAGAACTTCCCTAATTTACGATGAGAATATTTTTTATTTTGTTTTTCTTGTTGTTTTTTACTGACTTCTGGATTGGTCCTTGACAGTCGTCTACGAGATGTAATTTGACCGTCTGGGTCGATGTTGGTGCCTTAACAGACCTCAAGGATTCAACCCCAGGACAGCTTTAACTGTGCAATCATGAATTACACGGATTCCTCCTGAGACGACAAGAAACCAGATCACTTCAGATCCTCCTCGGCATGTGACTGTGCTGCTTGGAGCTCTTTGTCACGTCTTCGAGGTCTAGTGGTTCCACCAAACACACATTTCCTCACAAAACTTCTCAGAAAGCCTAATAATGATTAACAAGAAAGAACACAGCATTTCACAGCAGAATGTTTTTCTCCTTTCCAAACCCATTAATCATCTCACAAACCATTGGCCTCGACTAAATAATGGCATATGAAGCAGAACGTATATCTAACAAAATGTTGCTGAAGTTCTTTTTTTTTATATTTTCCTGGCTGTTCTCAAAAGTTCCACAAATAAGGAAAATATATTATATATTGGCTCATATGTTAAAATATTACATCTAACATTAAACATATGCAAACACTGCTCACACGCCCACGTGGCAAAGAAATTGCATAAACAGGATTAAGACAAAACTTTATTTATATATTTCATTTCAAAGCAATGTAAATAATCAGTGACAGCAGTGCTGGCCTGGGTAAATAGGTGGATAATGTGAGAAACGCTTAATGGATAGCGAGCAGAACACTTCACTCGTGCATATATATATATATCACATAAAGCTCATAACTGCTGTGAAGGTGTGATAATAGTGGATAACAGTTATCCTGAGATTACACAACGGCCATGGATTTCTACATGTGTAATGACGGGTTGTGAGATGCCTCTGGGTTTATAAAATGTGGGCTTTTTTATTTTCTAGGATTCATTTCACATCCAGAAGAGGCCACAAAAAAACAACCACGTTAATTATAGAAAAGTCGTGATATGTGGAACGAGGGAATCCATTCCCAGACGATGAAGATGAGGATTCTTAGTGCCGACGGGTCCCGGCTGGTCTCTGGGGTTGACTTTGGGCGCCAAAGAACTTCTGGTAGGCCTGCTGGAAGCCGTGGCTGTAGGCGTAGAAGCGGCAGCGAGAGTGGTCCTCGCAGATCTCTGCACGCCTCTCCGCTGGAGACTTTATCGACCTGGACACGAGGCAGAGCAGGGCAGATGTAATACAGAGGTGGACAAAGTTAAAGGTTGAGTCGGCCATTTGTAAAAAAACACTTTGAACGCATCGCCGAACTGATAAAGTCCCGCCCCCTTTGTTTAGACTCTGTTCAACATCGTTCAAGATCAGGAAGTAAGCATTGACAGACATTTCTCTGGCTGACTTAATGGATTCATTGCTATCAATGTGACGAGGATTTCATGGAATCCAACAGAAAGTCTGAATACAATCACCGACTCCACCTTTAAAGGGTTTAAATGCTGAAGCAGCTTCGCTTTGTTGACTTTGTTCTCACCTTCCAGCACATGTGGACGTTTAACAGCGTAATGAGGCTTAATGACTTCCTATAATGTGTGCATATGTACAATATAAAGGGCTATGTGCTGCGTGTGCACGTCTGTGGCTGCGTCTCCTACCTCATGAAGCTGTAATAGCTCGGGCCGTTGCCTCGGGGCGGGTGGAGCGCGTTCCCCCTCTGCGGCGTGATGAAGGAGTTGGCTTGGTTCGGAGGCACAAACAGATCTGGAGGCACACAGCTTTACTAGACAAACATCTCAACGGGGGCGAGGCTCGCCCGCGGTACAACTGACCTGCCTAAGAGGGTTGGGGACGTGTTAGTGAGGGGGCATCGCTGCGGAGCTTTGTTAGAATCGCATGCATGTTTTTCCAGGAACGAGAGACAACATTTAATCACCTTCAAGGGATTCTGAGCTTTCATGAGAGTCTACGGGAAAAACATGGAACAGGGTTAATCATAACTGATGATAAATGGGATGTTTTACACGTTATGAATGTGAATATATATCTAATGGCTGCTGAGTGAGTGAGGGTGTGGAGGAGCATCTGTACCGTAGCAGACGCAGAAAGAGACGGCGGCACAGAGTGCCAGAAAGTGAAGGAGGCTCCTCATCCTGGGGTTGTTTATCTGTGGAGGGGGAGGAAGGTGATTAATGCCAGCACCCAAAGAAGAGCTATTGGATAAGAAGGAGAAAATAAAGGGGGGGGCACAGATTTTGAAACTGCGGGTAAACAGGCATGAACCACAAGCAGGGAGAGGAGGCTGAGAGAGGCGGCGTTTCTAAATCTGCGCCCGTGGTTTCGTGTATATGACCTGCTGCAATGGATGGACAAAAAAAGATGATAAATATTCATGAGAGCAGATCATCACTGATCATCCAAAGCTCTCTTCGTTTTTTTCACCGCGCTTTAATCAAGGCCGGTACACAAACACCGCTCTGGAGCTGGAACCGCAGTTTGTCAGAGAAAAGCAGAACAAACTGTCGACTAAGAGCGTCCACACAGACTCAACGCAGGGAGATACGTGGTCATCATAGAGAGGTGGGGCTGCAGTACACACACACACACACTCCATTCACACATCTGCACTCGCATGCATAAGTGACCTAAGGTAAGGTGTGTGACACCTGTATAAACAGTAATGCTAAAAGCTCAACACACACACACACACACACACACACACACACACACACACACACACACACACACACACACACACACACACACACACACACACACACACACACACACACACACACACACACACATTATGTGCATGCCTGCCCTGCAGAAAAGCTTTCATCCCCATCTTCTGTTTGTGGGATTTGGACGAGATTCTGCTTCTGCAGCCCTCCTTTACCGTCAATAGCAGCTTTCATTATACACACCTGCACACACAAACACACACACACACACACACACTCGCACACTCACACACACTCACACACTCACACACTCACACACACACACACACACACACACACACACACACACACACACACACACACACACACACACACACACACACACACACACACAGCCCCTCAGGCATATCTTGGCTTACAGTCAGACTCACAGAAACAGAGCCTCGGGCCCAAAGTTCACAAAGACATCTAGTTGAGAGTGTGTGTGTGTGTGTGTGTGCGTGTGTGTGTGTGTGTGTGTGTGTGTGTGTGTCTACAGAGTTTTATGTGCGTCTGAGTCTTAGTGGGGGTCCTGGTGGGCCCAGCTCACTGGAAAAAGCCACAGGCATGATGCTGGGCACCAACCTGAGGCTACACAAGTTCTCTTTACACCGACAACTACTGTAGGCCTATTGTATTATATACTGGATGTTGAAGCAATATATACATACATAAATATATATATATTTTAAAAATACAAAAGTTCATCAGCTAATAAATAAATAAAATGAGCAGTTTTGTTTAAAAGATGCAAACTACTTCTACTTTCCGCCTGCCTTCATGATGACTTGTTTTAATGTACTTACCGTAAAGGATAACTGTGCAGTCTTGGAAATATCTCTCTGTGTGTGTATTTTCTCCCGAGGAATATTCCCTAATTCCTCACAGCGAGGCTTTTTATACTCACCTCTCTTCCCCCCACCCCTTCATTTCCACCCACTGCCTCCCCCTTATAGCCCTCGCCCTCTCTCTCCTTCCCTCCTCACACTATCAACCCTCTTTTCCAGCATTTAATCAGATTAGTATTAGCTCACTCTCTCCCACGCCTTCCCCGAAAAAAAACAAAAAAACAGGAGGTGACGGAAAGGCGAGGAGAAAAAACAAACAGGGGGTGAAGGGGGGAGACAGAGAGGTGGGTGAGGGAAGTCTGGCACGGGGACGGGGGGACATCCAACCTGCCTCATAGCAGGTACATGATAATATTCACTGCTGTTTGCCACCATGATACGAAAACACCGTACAACATGGACTGACTCTACTTTCTAAACCCCATATGTCTCACAAGGGAACACGATTGTTCAAAGGCAGATTTCAGAGGGAAATGTCCCTTTAACATTCAGGAATGAGAAGCTGTGACCTCACGTTGGTTCTGTTTGTGAGGATAAAAACACGTCACAACGTAACACAGTCACTTTACTCTCTGGCATGTTTTAACCGTTTCATGACTCAGCGATCAGCAGTGCACCGACGCTGAAGTCACTGTCAGACACAACAACATCCCCGTGGTGTATCTGAGGGTTACGTAACGCCACATCACGTTCGGCTGAGCCAGAACATCTGTGAATAGCTGTGTGAAAGCAGACCCTCGCCAACGGTAAACAAACCGGAATAAGGAGGACGGGCCATGCCAGGAATCAGCTGGAGTCAGACAGACAGATAAACATGGAGATGGAGATAACCCTCCGTCTGCAGATAAGAGAGAGAGAGAGATCCAGATGGAGCAGGGAGAGAGAGAGAGAGAGAAAGCACATGCTGGTGCAGTCTGGGATGTTTTTGGCACTGGGGCTGCAGACATATTCAGTCATATTGTTAACTCTGGAACCCCTGAGCAGATATTAAGTGTATGAATTTCCACAGGCCGATACCAGAAAGATGAAGCAGAGGGATTTTTTTTCTCCTTCAGAATTTGTTGCCAAACTTGAGAGGAGAGGTTGATGAGGAACGGTGGAGCGGGCGAGTGATTGCATGGAAATAACTAGAGATGTTTCACCCTCCCAATGTTCTCTCATGTTTGTGTTCTTTCTAAAGCTGCATGTCTGCTCTTCTCCTCGTGTACACCCCCCCCCCCCCCTCTCCTCTTTACCTCCACGCTACTTCAGTACTTTTCCCTTTCCTCACCCCCTCTTATGAAGTCCTGTTCTGACCAGCCGCCCCCTCAGCCTTTCCATGTCTACGCGGTGCAACAAAATATCCTGCTCTTGAGAAATGTCATGAATGCACGTAAGATGGTCTTGTTTTTTTTTGTAAGCACTGAAGTGTGCCGGAGGTGCAGATAAATGATAAATGAAAAACAGGAGGAAATGGAAAAACAGGATGGGAAGGGCCCGGCGGTGACTAACAAAGGGCACCTGTGCAGCACGTCTGGGCTGAGGAGAGAGGGAGGGGGGGTCACTATGGGAGCAGCAGCTGATAACAGGCCAAGGCAAGTAAGACGCTCTGTGACCTTAGAGGGGGGAAATGGCCGGATCAGACCCCGTTAAAGGCTGAGCATTGTGGTCGTCTGTGGGTGAAGGGCAGGATGGGGGGAAAGAATGAGAGTTTGGCGGGAAGCTTTACGCAGAAGTGAAGGAAAGTATGCGGATTTCATAACGAGGGCACAACCACAAATGTGTAAACCGCCCAAATAATGTCTGCGAAAACACAGATTCTAACCAGTCTGGACGGGCTGGTGTTTCCTCGGCGGTGGAGCAGGTGGACCGGCGGCTGCTGTGGCTGTCGGTTACTAAACAGACAACAACAACTCCCAAACAACGGTTATTTTATTTCTTAATGGTCATTGCTGTGAGTCACTTGATAAAAATTCAACTTGAAAACAGCAGATCAGTGACTGAGATAGAAAACATGATGTGAGGAGAGCTCTGTCTGTGTGATGAAGGACTGTCCTCCTCCTCCTCCTCCTCCTCCTCCTCTGATGGCCCTGCTGCTGTCCTGCGGCTGTGAATTTTGCCGTGTGAATGTCAACATGTCATCGTGCAGATTTATGGGTGTTGTATAACACCGGAGTCCTGCAGGACACACGGAAGTCTGTTTTTTGTTCCGCTCGGCCGATTTGATCTAAATCTGAGGGATTTGCATGCACACGGACTCATTCTATTATTATCTTCATTTTTGGGAAGTCAGTCGATTCGGAAGGCGGAGAAGGTTTTTCCTTCTTCATTTGTTTCATCAGGCCCAGCTCTCAGCTCCGTCCCCAAGAAAGATGATGAAGAAAACTCACAATGCTCTTATAATAAACATGAATTCGGCGCTGACATGTTTTCGGCAGGTTGTCCTCATGTTGAAGGGGAGAAGAACCCGAAGCATGAATCACTGTGTGAAAACACAAGGCATCAACAGACCCTTTGAACTTGGAGTTGCTGCGGGGTTGCATCGGCTTGCATAATGGTTCTTTTAACAAAGTTTCTTCAAGAAAAGAGGCAAAGACTTAAAGGAATAGTTCACCATTTTGTGAGATACATTTCCTACCCTGCTGGTAGGTGAGAGATCATGTTCCTTTGAACAGATTCATGTTAGCTGGCTCCCCCGTTTGCAGTCTTTACGCTAAGCTAAGCTAAGCTAAGCTAAGCTAACAAGCATGTTTCCCAAAATGTTGAACTGTTCCTTTAAATGTCTTTCATTCATACATCGTTGCAACTTGCAATCCATTAGCACAAAAATCAACCATATCTTCCTCCTTAAACATAACTAACCAACCAGTGCATGTTGTTTCCACTTCTATTAAGTTACTGCAACTCCTGCTCTTACGCGACTACGTAGAAATATCTTTGGATTGCTAATTCTGGCTGAATCAATGTTTAGGGGTGGATCTCAGATCCCGATCCACTAATGCCTCATGATATTTATACGCTCCCTTCATCCAGAGTGTCGTTCTCTCTAACAAATCCTCGAACTGCCTCGCTGATTGGTGGCGGGGTTGTGTGAGCGAGCTGGCTGAGCGCCGCGAACCGTCTCACCTCCTTTAAAGTCTCACCGCTGCAGCCAACCTGTCATTACAGAGAGATCACATAAGTCTGTATAATTCCAAAAAATATTGCAGTAATCTTGGGTTTAATCTCCAGTGAGGGAGAGGTTTCACAAGATGGTATACGTTCATCTGCAGCCCACGCAGGAATCACACCGATGCTGCAGGGAGGCACGCTTCTGTAGGAGAAGCAGGAGTTTTCTATTGGATTTTAGATTATTGAGGAAAATAAAGTCATCTGTTTAACCTTCACCACTTTTATGTCTTTTGTAGAATGAATACAATCGGCAGCCGTAAAAGAAAGAGCTAACGTTGGGCCATAAAGCATCTAGACCACGGTCGGGCGTGTGGGTGCGATCATGAACACAGCGAGGCTGTAAAAGCAGACTCGTTGCCGTGGTGATGTTTTGCAGACTCATTTAGCAACCGCATTTTTTAAAAAGACACTTAAAGCTTCAAAAATGCCCGAGGGGTATTTACTGACTATAAACTCTGATGCATAGCTGCTTCTAACTTATTTCATGTCGATCGAGAATTCTCGATATAAAAACCCGCAACGACCGGGATTTAGATGTTGTTGCTTTGGCATGTGAGCTGTTAAATTCTAAACGCAAACTCAATTCATTAACCAGTCAATGATCGGGGTCAATTCAGGAGATGTTGCACATGTGTGTGTGTGTGTGTGTGAGAGAGTGTGTGTGTGTTTCTGCACAGCTCCTTATAATCTGCTTCTATTTCTCATAAGAACACTATCCAACTTTTTCCTTTTTCTGCTGTTTGCTTTGGTGGCCCGCTGCTCTTCTGTGGTGCCAACTCTAACAAACTGACCTGCAGGGCATGTGACCAGCACCCACCCACTCCTGTCAGGAATCTCACACTCACACACACACACACACACAGACACACACACACACACACACACACACACACACACACACACACACACACACACACACACACACACACACACACACACAGCATCAGATAGCATCCACAAACAGACAGCACAAACAAGCGGATCACGGCCGGCGGCTCCGTTTATGAAAGCCACACGAGTGCAGGAATATGAGAAGCTCCGTCTGCCGTGAAGGAATTTCCTCGAATCGAGTTTCCTCCCAATGATTGTTATGCTCGACCACAAACACACAAACGACCCGCAGCAATCTGTTCATCTCTAAAAACGAAGCAACTCCATCTTTTCATCTATGCTCTGCCTTTTTAGCTATGTCTCTCGTTCCTTTTCAATTTTACCTTTCTTATCATCTCAGAAACGTCCCCTCCCTCCACCTCTCCGTTTAAAAGGAAACAAAACTCTGCCTCCACTATTGCTCTGCATACTTTGCTCTTGGCCATGCATCCCTGCTAAATGTTACAGCTGGGCTTCTAGCAGATTAAGTATGGGAGAATGTAAAAGTAAGAATATAACTCAACTCAACTAGAAGTTTCATGTGCCTTTTGACCAATAGGAAGCTGTCTAGACAGTGCCGACCTCTGAGGGCCCAAAAGGGAGGATGCTATCATAGCTTATTAGTTATGTTGCAATATTCACTTTTATTTAACCTTCTCTGTGGGATTGTGAAGTAATGAGCATAGGAGGAATGGTTAGTTGTTAAAAATACGCCTTTTAAATTAACTGTGTGAACATTTCGGTTGCTCGTTGCACCAATCAAGCAAATTGGTGCAACGAGCAAACGGCACAGAGGGAGAGATGGCATCAAACCAAACAGCTCATTTTGCAAAATGCAAATCCTCCTCACACATAATCAAAAATGTAATTTAGTCGTCACCATAAAATGTGTGCACATGTTGGCAACGGAAGTGCTGTTTTGGCCTCTCTGGGTGAGTTAGCGAGCTTTAAACATTACATTAAAACAGTTTATTCTACACAATCCCAAATCACACACACACACACACACACACACACACACACACACACACACACACACAGACACACACACACACAGACACACACACACACACACACACACAGACACACACACACACACACAGACACACACACACATCATTATCATCATGTTTACAAACTGTGAAAGGGTCCATATACGCCTTCACATCACACACACATGACATCACACTCACCAACATTAGCAACATGTGCATATTAATGACTGTTTACCTAATTAACATACGTTACCATGGCAGCAGCTTCCACAATAACATCAGTTGGCACGGCGGCCGTAAAAGCTAAATTATAACTGAAGACTTTTTAAGTGATGATGATGAAGTTTAAGGTTCTCTACTCTCTATTGTGCCTCTTGACCAATGGGTGGTTGAGGTAGGCTGTGAGGTCCAATGAGGTTAAGGTAAAGGTGAGAGACAGGAAGTCACCATGAAGCCACCAGACTTTCGACTTTCTGATGTGAGGGGTCCTTTAAACAGCCACACTTACAATAACTCTCCTCAACCATTTGTACTTTTCACCTTTTTTTCTGTCATATTTCCAATATTCTGTAAATTCCAGCTTGTCATCCACATTTGACGGCATTTCATCTCTTTGTCCGTTTCTTCTC
This sequence comes from Eutrigla gurnardus, assembly GCF_963514095.1. NCBI lineage: Eukaryota > Metazoa > Chordata > Actinopteri > Perciformes > Triglidae > Eutrigla > Eutrigla gurnardus. The sequence continues at coordinate 15,379,624 of NC_139931.1, read as the reverse complement.
TCCCTCTATGGTTCTTCTCCGTTTGCGGTTGTCAGAAGCGTTCAGTGTAATCACGTGTGTGCAGCCACTAACACGACCGGCCGAGAGATGAACCGACACGTCGCCTCCGACTGAGCGTTGACACGCAGGCAGCCGGAGTCCGGGGTGACAGGGAGCCACGGGGCCGCCGATGTACCCAACAACCCCTTCAGCTCCGTTCAGACTCACGTTCCCTCAGCTGTCATCTTATTTTAGCGTAGCGCTGTCGTGGAATCCAGTACAAGAGCTTTATCCCCGAATGACCACGACGTTCCATCATCTCGAGTCCTCGGTTCCTTAGAGAGTTCATTTTCAAGTTCATTTTCAGAACTTACAAACGCAAGTTTTTCTGATTTCAAGTCGTGACTTGAACTGTCGCTCTCCTGGGTTGAATTTAAAGCTATGGTCTACGATTTGGAATAAAAAAAATCCATTCAGTCTATCAGCCGTAGGCCTGCATAGAAATTGACCAATGGGAGCCATTGCTCCGGAAGGCTCCCATTGGCTCGTACCCTCCAACCAATCTCCTCGTCATCCCGTCTCGTCGAATCGTGGAACACTGAGGGGAGGGGTTTGGTTGGGGGGGGCGGGATGCTTTTTTCAAATCTGTCTCAGAGGCTCAACTGATTTTCAGGATGTAGACCATAGCTTTAATATGTAGCTAATGTTAATCCAACCTGATTTTTAAAGCCTGGCATTATTTTAAAAGTTGATTCAACACTTTCACAATGAATAATTCAACTTTGAGATTAAGTTTAGTTAAGTTGCATATATGGAGCATATATATATTTTTTTAACCATGCTGTTAGCGATGCTGAGATTTAGCTCAGGCACAGACACACAGAGCTCTGTGCATGTTTTAGTGTGATATTGTGAGTTGAAACATTGATAAATATTGGACTTACATGTGTCAGGAACATGACACAGCACATGAGAAGTTGATGAACTGATTGTATATAAAGGTTCTGCTGCTTTGAGTTTGTGTGTCTGCCCCCTTGTGGTCAAAGAAAGAAGCTAGACATCACAGATACACAAATCATGGACTGTATGCCAAAAACCAAATCAATTAGAGGTTTTCATGGTGGAATATAACATGTCACGGTCTGCACCGACCTGTATTGGTATATTATAACGAAAGCTATTATGCATAAGCTGAGGCCTTAGAGGAGCCTCTATCCATACCTGTAGCTAAAGCCCACATCTTATTATTACGACGATGGCGAGGATTAGAAGTCCACGCTGAGAGCTCTAACCACTAAAAGCACAAACTTTATTCAAAGGCTCTGGTATGCGTGTAGTGAGGGTGTGGGCGTGAAACCATAGTGATCCGTCCTCGTTCACCCTCTCAGCCACAGTGACAGGCTGAGGAGGCAAGAAGAGGCTTTCACCTGCAACACTGCTCTGCTGAGCAACACTCATCTGCCCTCTACAGGTGTAAAAGAGTGCCTGCAGTATCCTGCAGTCTTTACTCTACTGTTTGTGTTTGCACTAGATGGATGGATGGACAGATTTGTCTTTTCCCATTGCTTCTGGTCTAATGGCTGCTTAAGTTCCTGTATTATTGCATCCTCTCCTTCCTCAGCAAATTAAAGAAGTAAGTAAGAACCTCGTGAGCAGGGGAGGTCTCGCGTTTTGCCATATTTCGGGTCCTCCACTCATTTGAAACCAACATATGAATGGATGTATTCATGCGAGTGCTACGTACACTTCAGTTCCCACAATTAGCTACATGAAAGCGTCTCCTCATGAATCCTCTTCGGAGACCATTCCTCAGAGCGTTTCCGTTTGTCTCTGGACTTCCAAGCTATTAAGCTCTACGAGAGCCTCGCTGTTAGTCCGTCTCTCTGGAGCTTCCGTGACCTCTCCCTGACTGCCTGAGAGCAGCTAAGACTGGTAATGAGATATTAGCCCTGACAGCGGGACAGGGGCGGAGGCAGAAAGTGCACTTCCCTCATCTCTTCTCCCGGCTTCTCTCTGAACATTTACCTCCCGTCACTGTCTTCGTTTTTCCCTTTCGTTGTTCTCCCTTCCCCTCGTATAGCTCCGTGTCTCTTCGTGTCTCGTCCTGACACCGTCGGTCTTTCTTCCACCATCCTTCGCTGCTGATGCCGTGTGTCGGACTCAAGTGAAGCCTCCACCTCGGCTCCACATGCCTGCAGCTCGAGGAGGCTGTCTAACTTTACTTTGGTGTGTTAGGAGACAAAATACACCGAAGTAGAGTTGTGTCAGAGATGTGGTACATAACGGAGGGCATCATTCATTTTTTGGAGCCATATTTTTCTTGCGTTTTTGGTAATTTCACACCTCTCTGTTTTGTGTGTGTTTGTGGTTGTTTTGTGTCTCTATTTGCATAATAATACAGAAATATTATTGGCAACCCCCAAAATAGACAGGAAGGCATATTCTACTTTATACAGCAGCACACTCTGATTTACATTGATTTACTGATTTTACTGTATTTAAGTGAAATATTAGTGTTGTGCAGCTGTAATATGAAGGACAAAAATGTGCAACATATCATATATTGGGTTGGAATTAGACGGCACAAAGTCCTGATTAAAAGGATCTATATCATATCTGGCCCCGACTCCCAGTGTGCTCTGAGGTCACACGGTTCATTCTCTGCTTTAAAAACTTCTCGGCGTGTCGCATCGAGGTTATTATCTCGCAGCCTCTCACAACGTATAGGATCTATAATGTGCATTCTTCGGCTTCCTGGGCTTTAATGACTGCCTGAGAGGCCGTCATGGCATCGCATTGTTACAGATGCTGTTAAGTATTAATGAGTACATTACTACTCTGTGGACTGGAAATGGGAAGCTTAGCTAGCCACGGGCGTATCCTGCCTTGTACAAAACAAAAACACACACACAGACACACACACACACACACACACACACACACACACACACACACACACACACACACACACACACACACACTGAATAATGAAGCTGAACAGATTGGGAATTTATGGGCTGCGACTGAAGACATAAACATATAAATAAGCATTAATCCTGTTCATTAACAGTATATCAAGTAGTGCGGCAAAAACAGGCAATGCGGGACACGGAAACGTGTGTGTGTGTGTGTGTGTGTGTGTGTGTGTGTGTTAAGATTGAGAGTCTTTTTTTTTTTAAACAAACACTAATTCAAACAGATGTTCCCATTAAAAGCTCTCAGGATGTTTAGGCAGTAAAGTAAGTCATTACTGCTTTTATTGATGATGCTAAACATAAATAGCGTCGACAGATCAGCTGACTCTTATTTCTCTCTATCATTTTAAAAATGATTATCATACAGTCAATATGTGGGTGTTCAGTCTTTTTCCTATTCATGTAACGTTTCTTTTCATTCCAGTCCAGAAATGAATGCAGCATTTATTAGGTGTGCAGGCAAAGAGCAAGGACAGACGTGCACAAAGAAGCATAAAAGAAGGAGAGAGTGAAACATGGCCGCGTGACACTGCAGCATGTAAGCTCACATCCTAATTTCCCCCCAGTGTGCAGAACCAGAGAGGGATGCCTCCACTCTGAATCACCTTTCGCTCCCTCATTTCTCCTCCATTCACCCCGCTTCCTTTTTCCTTTTATCGCTCCTTTCTGCACCCAAATCCATCCTCTATCTGCCCCTCTGCCCCCTCCTCTCCTGCCGGTTGCCTCACAGCTTTCTGCAGCACTATAGTGGACTGATTTGCACGCAACGCTTGAGATTGAGGTGATACGCAGGCGGCGAGGAATCTAATTACAGCACAAGCATCCATTCCTCCGACGTGTTACGCATGCCAACACACCGGGAGAGGCACACTGATCCCAGAGCAGGTTCCTCCTGTGTGCGTCGACATCAAAGCTGCATGTGCCTGCATTTGCATGTGTGTGATTAAATGATACGCCTGTGCTGCTGTGTGCCTGCATGTCAGTGCGTACTTCGCTTCCTGGCTTGCCTCAGCGTCTATTAACTGCGATTAATGCCACTGCTTCCAAGCTTGTGCGAGCGTCATCCACCTCCTCCATGCTGCCCTGTGTCACGTCAACGTCAGACTCTCTGATTTAGTGATATCCAATTAGTCTCTCCCTCGGAGGAGAAAGCGCCCGCCGCTCCAATCTAATAAGTGTCCTCCTTTAATACCAATGGAAGCCTCTAAAACCCAGATTACAGCCACTCCGCCGCTATCAAATGTGCTGCACCTCACTTTCACTGTTCAGGCTCCTCTGAACGCGGGCACCTCAAAGTGGTTTTTAAAAATGTTTTTATCTCTGAACACATCTTTGAGTCTGATCTCCTCCTCAGCATTATGTATCTATGTGTTTGTGTTTCTCCCCACGCCCCTCAGGGAGAAATCAATAAGGAGGAGAGCAGATTAAATATCCTTCATCTGTCACGGGGTCATGGTCAGGAAAAGGTTTAGAGGAAGACAAATAATGATGCTGCTATGTGTTCGGGCTGGATAAGAACTCTCCTCCTCTCTGCTCTTCATCATCATTCCTGATGAGACTCTCTCTCCGTTGTTTTGCCGTGTCAGGAATTTGATGAGGCACAATCATGTGCAGAAAGATATGTTTCTGTCTGTTGTCGGGCTGAATTCTTCTTTTCACTTCATTTTCCAGCGTTGTGTTTTCAGTTGTAGTGGGCTACTTTAAAAAAATGATAATAGTGGTTATGTGTAGTTATAACTTGCCTCACTTCTGCCTTTAATTTAGATTTATTTCACTTCTCCTAATGTGACTGCAGCTAATGTCCACTGTGAACAAGTTGTAACAGTATTGAAAAGACTATTTAGGGAGCTAATTTAGCATCATGCATCTATTGTAACACTCATGATCAGGATCAAATTCCAAATTGTTTTTTATTCCATCCGTACTTTTCCCCTGATCAAAACTCTGGTTACTCTGCTAGCAGCGGATAATGTCGCCTCGAGCTGCTGGCCTCAAGCAGAGATCAGAGGTCCGCTAACTCATTTCTTTCTGAAAGATTGTTTTCATTTCCAAATGCGACTGTTTGAAACGCAAGATTATACGTGTCGACGGTGCATGATTGAATAGAAAACGTTCAAACATCCACTTCACATCTAGCGTCAAAACCAAGGTCACGTCTGCTCCCCTGCACGCCGTCTGCATTCAACTCCAGCCAATGATATTCTCTCTCTCTCACAGAGATCAAGACCAATCGTCCTACATGTCGGACCACAAATCAGTTCCACCTACGCATACGGCGTTTCAACGCAACATTGTACAACCAGTGAGGAGAAGAAATTCGTCCTTGCTTTCATTATTTCTGATTCATACAACATCAAAGCCAAGGTCGGTGTTCAACACACAGTATTCAGCAGCAACATGGATCTCAATGTTTATTCTGCTGTTTTATATTCTGACTTTGCTTTTTATGGCTGCAGGGTAGAGAAGTTGTCCGCTGCCTACTTCCTTTCCCTGAGCACAATGTTTTCATTCCTGCCTCGGATGAAATATGGCATATTAATAATTGCACACCCACACGCTTGCTGCTGCACATGAAGCTCACAGCTCTCGGTCTGCCAGGCGTAAAATAACAGGATTTTATGGCAGACGGGCCCTCGCTGCGACACTTCTGTGACAAGTTCTGCATTTCTGCAGCGCAATCCCAATTTTAAGAGACTCACTTCAGAGTTCCAGAAGAACATGGGGATGGCAAAGTGCCAGCCAGGGTCCAGCACTCTCACTGTTTGGACAATGAGCTCTCCTTGCCTACAAGGATCAGAAGGTAAGGTATATATAAAGATAAATAGACGTCTTCTCTACAGATTTGCTGTATTCTATGGACAGAAATGATATAAAAGGAATAAATAAAAGTGTCATTGTCATTCAGCAACTCTGCAGGAAGAAGAAGAGACTTAAACAGTCTCAAATGTTTGGAGAAAATACTCGTGACGACAAACAACGTAAGCCTATGAGACAAGATTCAGGTCAATCTGTCCTTTGCAGAATTCTTCCCAGTGTCCAATTAGTTCGGCACGCCGGCTTCTTAAAGTCTTACATAACGCCGACACACAAAGGAAAATGCCCAGCATCCCTGGAAAGAGACCAAAACCAGAAATAGATACATGCAGTAACAATAAAAAGGTCCATGTATTACTGCGGTCAAATATGTGTCTATATTGGAAGGTGAAACTGGGCAAATAAAACCACCAGTTACTGAAAGCAGCACACAGATAAGACCAGCAGCTTCATTCAAATGCAGAGAAATGTGAAGGAATTATACTGCAATAATTAAAAAAGAACAAAATCATATTAATCAAACAGAAAATGAATATATTTACTAAAGGCAAATCCGTATATATAAAAAGACATTGGCAAGTTGCTATGAAAGTAAAAGATTTAGGCTAAAACTGAAGGGATTTTGCACTTCAAAGCCTGAAGAAGCGTGGCAGATAGGAAATGGAAATGCATAATGTGTTTGCATGAATGAGTAAAATCATTAGTTGCATTTGAAGTGAATTTCTGGAAACCATGCTGGGGGATTTCAATGGAGAGGGAGAGGGGAGGCCTGTGAATATGGACCGTACTGGAATTAAAATGACTTATGTAAAATACAAAGCAGGGTTGTTGAGATTCTAATATCTAATATTAATGCGACAGAAACAGCCATGATCTCTTCGTGAATAATGCATGCAGCCCATCTGAAAGCAGCTTCAGAGCGGCCTGATTTAGAGAGGTGGCGGATGAACCAGATAGGTACAAATATAAAATAATAAAATAGAATAAAGAAGATTGTGTCATCAAGAACGTAACAAACATCACAGCTCTGTCGGGTCTCAAGATGATAGGAGTGGCTCTTTGTTTCAGAGTTGCACAACCAACCAAAGACGAAGTGTGGCCTCACTGTTTAGTCTGCAGCATCAGGAGGAGATCCAGTCTCATGTGGTTCAGGTGGCGACGGTGTCCATGGTGTGCAACAGGAGCCTCATCTGAATCCCATGCAGTGTTACATACTCTAACTGTTTATGTAGTGTGCATGCATGTGGCCACAAGTCGGATAGAAAAGTGTGCACAATGGTTCCCAAGCAGGGGGCAGCCTACTCCTTCTATTGTCAGCAGTAGAGCTCAGAGGAACGATGATTTAAGTGGCTTTGAAGAAGAACAAATACAGATTGAGAGTGTGAAAATGAGTACGCTTGAGAAAGTGAAACAGTTGCTAAAAGGTAATGGATACATGTTTGAAATGAAGCTAAAAGTAATGGATGAATGATTCAAATATTTGTTAAAAGGGATTAAACTGTTGAAAAAGTTATGAATAAACAGACTATGACATACCGGTACATGTAAATAATATTAGCTGAAGTTTAAATATTAGCTAAAAGTAATGAATAAACAGTTGAACTAGTTAGCTAAAACTAAGCTAATGGATAAACAGTTGAACTAGTTAGCTAAAACTAAGCTAATGGATAAACAGTTGAACTAGTTAGCTAAAACTAAGCTAATGGATAAACAGTTGAACTAGTTAGCTAAAGCTAAGCTAATAGATAAACAGTTGAACTAGTTAGCTAAAGCTAAGCTAATAGATAAACAGTTGAACTAGTTAGCTAAAACTAAGCTAATGAATAAACAGTTGGACTATTAACTAAACGAGATTATTATACCGGTAGCCTACTCTTAAAATAGTTAGCTAAAATGATAGCTAATAGCTGAATAAATTGTCAGGCTAATCACTAAAAGAAATGGATACATGGTTGAAATTTAAGCTAAAAGTAAACAGTTGAAATAGTTAGCCCAAATGATTAAATATATTAACGGTTGAAAGATTAGCTAAAAGAAATGGATGGCTGAAACTTCTGCCAGTAGTAGGATGAAATTGAACTGAATGCAACCTGAACCCTGACAGCTCAACTTTATGACATTTTTGAATGAAGTTAAAAGAACACATCGGGAACATGAATGGTGGTGTGAGGTGAGGGGCTACTTGAGAATCTGTGGGCGAACATCTGAAGAAAAAGACAAAAAAGGAGCCGCTGATTGGTGTACGTGCAGCGTTGAAGTCAGAGGTCAGCAATGCCGTCAAAGCCCCGTCAGCGTTGGGATTAGGAAGAGTCAAAGCAGGCTCAATGTGATCTGCTGCACATCGCTCTCTGGATGGACCGACATGTCAAAACCACAAGACCTCGTATTTACCAGCAAAGCAGACAGTCTGAGCTCATTGCCCCACATGGAGCAGACGTGTTAGGATACATGTGGTTCATGCACAAGACTATTATTACACATGTGCTGATTATAGAAACTGATATTTGAACACTCACCCCTTGAAGACGTGAAAGGTTGTAGTTCCAACGGTGACACCTTTTCATGTTAAAGATCTTGAATCCAGCAGGAGCCTATGCTGCTGTATTTTCTCCAATATGGCTAAATACTTGCAGAAATATGAGTGTGTGGAACGTACAGTCTCTCTCCACTTATAATGTCGGACAGTTAACCTTATTAAAAGCAAATTTATTCAATCCTACTGAAACCACAAGCCAGGCTCACACGATAGATGGGTCATTATTTAGCCATATAAAGCGGCAGCAATTTATTTCACCCTCAGTGGGAGAAGAGAAGACTGGCAGCTGAGTGAATGTTTGTGTTTCTGGTGTCTTTTCTCTAATCTTCAATAACCTAAATACTATCTTAAAAAAAAACCCCCAGCTGACAAACAGTTTGTGCTGCTCGTCATGTTTTCCTATTTTTGGGAAGATGGCTGGACACAAAGCATCTGAGTCTAAAGTGACAGTAGAGACTGTGGTTCAGTCCTGTCTAGACCATTTTTGATATATATATAAAACATTAAAAAAGGTGCATTCATATGCCGAGAATAGTCGCTCCTGGTCTCTTTGAGCTTTTTTTGCTGAGTGGGGAGCAAAGCAAAACCTCCATACATCACATGTAGCCTAGTGTATGGCTGCACTGTATATGGTGGAGCTCATACAGGCCAGAGGGCCGGGACGTAAAAAGAGTATGGTTTCCTCAGAACACACACACACACACACACACACACACACACACACACACACACACACACACACACACACACACACACACACACACACACACACACACACACACACACACACACACACACACAAATTCATAAGCTTCATGAAAGACCAGATTTGTCAGTTGAAATACTTTGCTGATGTTTGACAAGCTTTAAAATGCTAACGTATACACACCTAAACACACACACACACACACAGCGTCTTATTGTTGCCCCAGTGCTATTTTCCAGTAGTGAGCCCCTTCGTTAGTCTAATTAGTAAGTATTAGCCTGTTCCAGGCAGACATAAGAAGGATGGGGCCCAAAGATTGACATATTGACCACAGACAAGTCAACATCACACAGGGTCGCAGTTCAGTTCATCGTTATTACTAAGGAGCGTTTTGCTAATTATCTGACGTGTGTTGACTGTCACTGACAGCAGCATTCCTGGGGACATTTTTCAGGCAAATACAATATGTGTGATGTGATTATGTTGATTACCAAACAGGCCTGGTGTGCACTGTGGTTGCCCTACCAACAGACTGGTAATCCATAGTTTACGTTACATCTTGCAGACCATGTCCTCAAAGAGGCCGACTTCCTCCTCGCTCCAGCCCACATAGCCTTCTGTTAAATAGGCTTAGTCATCGTGTTGTCCTGCTTTAGGAGCAGGTGCCAATGTTGCCCTCAATACCTCAGGAGATTAAAGTGCAGCATATGATTGACCTCGCGTGTAGCTTTCATTCTATATTCATCTCTGAAAACTACTTGATTTTCATCATTATTCTAAAAACCCAGATACTCTCTAATTGTCATTTAGTGGCTTCCATTTCCAGTTGAGTTCATCGCCCAATCATCCACAACTCCCTGCTCACTATCTATGTAGAGGAATAGCTATATAATGAGCTCAGCAATATGAAAAAACACCAAGCACACAAAGCACACATTTAAAATGTACCAGATCAGTGGCGGCTGCAGGACCAGCCATAATAAAAACATGTATGTTTGTAATAAATTCATATTGTAAGCTAATTTGTTGTGATTTAAGTTGCCATGATAAGTGTAATTTCATAATTTCATCTAAGATGAATTGTGGGATATTGTGAGTATAATAATTCTCACTAAACACGGTGAAGTAGTGAGTGATTTCGGAGGCAGCCTTTCATGTTCCCCAGAGGATGAAACCTAATGACTTCTGTGATCTTATGAATTTTCAGTTAGCAATTGAGCATGCTAATATGCTAAAAACACACACGGTCAGCATTTTAGAAATTAAGAAAAGACACGAGGAACAGAAATCTGTAATGTCTGAAAAACGATAACAATGTCCCCTTACGTAACTTCCCATCAGCCCCCTGTGGTTGTGTTATGGCTTCTTCTCAGTACTTGTACCGCTTCCAAACCAGCTAATCTGGGCTCCTCCCTATAGATCAACATTTCCACACACACGGGCCAAGTCATCCTTTCGATCAGTGCTTCATAACAGCTTCGATGTCCTGCACTGAACAGGGAGGAACGTTTTAGTTTTACATCTGAAACCCTAAAGTCTACTGGTCTATGAAAGTCTCCAGGACCAAACCAGGTCCAGTAGAGTTGGACACTGGAGGAGGGAGAGGGGAGGGAGAGGGAGGTTGGGCGAGCAAAATGGAGGTTGGAGGAGTGAGAGGGAGGTTGAAGGAGGGAGAGGGAGTTTGGGGGAGGTTGGAGGGGGGAGAGGGAGGTTGGAGGATGGAGAGGGGAGGGAGGTTTGGGGAGCGAGAGGGAAGTTGGAGGAGGGAGAGGGAGTTTGGAGGAGGGAGAGGGAGTTTGGGGGAGGGAGAGGGAGGTTGGAGGATGGAGAGGGGAGGGAGGTTGGGGGAGAGAGAGGGAGGTTGGAGGAGGGAGAGGGAGTTTGGGGGAGGGAGAGGGAGGATGGAGAGGGGAGGGAGGTTGGGGGAGCGAGAGGGAGGTTGGGGGAGGGAGAGGGAGGATGGAGAGGGGAGGGAAGTTGGGGGAGGGAGAGGGAGGTTGGAGGAGGGAGAGGGAGGTCACCTGCAATTGTTGATACAACAATAACAACACTTTAAGGCGTCACTGGCTCAGCGACAAAACCTGATGAAGGCAATCATTTATCACTTTTCAAGCATTTAAAATGTCAAACATAGAACTTATATTAAAGATAAAAGAAGCTCGTTGATATAAGCTCCTTTTTAAAAATTGAATTCAAAGCCACAAGAAATTATGTTTTTGTATAAAATAATTGTAATGTGATAAGTTTGGCCACACGTGAAAACAGCCGCTCACATGGACCTGAAGCGTAAGCAGGCGTGCTAAGGGATAAGCCTGATCCTTCCAGACTGATCTTTGACACTGACCCAGCAGCTTGCACCGCCTCACAGGTAGGGAGGGCAGCGGGGTGAGGGTGGGAGGATGGGAACAAGGACAATTAGGAGTCAGGGGGGGAGGAGGAGGAGGAGGAGGCTGGCTTTGGTGGAGAAGTTTGACCTTTTCTGGTGCCCATGTGACTGGAAAGAGGAGGACGTGGGGATTAGAGATGAAGATATATAAAAGCAGGACACGGACGACACACACTTCACAAACTCTAGGACGAAGGTGGAGGCCTCTTGGGATATCTGTGACAACAGGTGAGGAGGACTGACGCACTACTTTGATTGAACAGCTTGTACGATGTCTCCGTGGTAACAGTAGCTATGTGTGGACTTCTCATAGATCAAATAAGTGGGGGATGTCTTTGATGGAGATATGCATTTCTGCACATTTCTGGATCTTCTACTTTGATGTTGCACTGTTAATAGCTATAAAAGGTGGATAAAAATGTAAGAAAGCGTAAGTTGAGGTTCAGAAATGCAACAGAAAGTAAGGCTCTAAAAAGGTCAAGTAGAGACTTGGTGTGTGTGTGTGTGTGTGTGTGTGTGTGTGTGTGTGTGTGTGTGTGTGTGTGTGTGTGTGTGTGTGTGTGTGTGTGTGTGTGTGTTTTCTAATGCGCCGTGCAAAGAGGATTGACTTGAGGGGCAACAGTCACAGCGACAGATGGCTGATAGCATGTCGGGCAGCGTCTCGGCGTACGACAGAGGGACATGAGTCGGCTCTGGGGAGACTTTACAACCCTCTCCACAGGAAATCTAGACCTGCTGCTGCTGCTGCTGCTGCAGGTGGCACAAAGGTTCGAGTCCCATAGCGTGCCGAAGCAGAGTGTTCTCCACTTTGTCAGATCGCCTTAACGTCATTAGCAGTGTCGGCAGGCAGAGGAAGTGGGGGTGAGAACAGCAGCTCAGACAGGATACTGAGATCAGGTTGGAGATGAGGATGAAGCAGGGATTTGTGTTTATGTAGGCGCATGCACAGAAAACCCAGAATAAATTCACTGATGATGCGAGGGCAATAGTTAATAATTCAGTCATCAGTATCTCCACATCGGCAGATGAACGTCTATGTTGAAGAGCTGATGGAAAAGTCTGTCCTGTTGTTCAAGAAGGGCAATTAGTGGGCTGGGGATCAGAGTGGGATTAGAGCTAATCCGGTTGTTTAAACTAATCTGCGTAATGTCCAGTGATTGGCATTGAGTGCAGGAGGGATTAGCGGAGGAGAAACAGACTGCGATCTCCACACTTTCTCAAAAACGTCCCCCGTTTTTCAGAGACCCTCAGCAGAAATGAACGCCAACCCCCCTGCAGGAAGCGCCCTGGCCCCTGGTGGAGCGGCGGGCCCCACCACACCCAAGAAGGGCCCGCCCAAGTTCAAGCAGAGGCAGACCCGTACATTCAAGAGCAAGGCCCCAAAGCCAGGACAGAAGGGGTAAACAAGACACAAACATTTCTACATTTTCTATCTATTTCTATCACGTGTGTTGAATCCAAACTGACCCGTTTGTTCTCTCTCCTCCAGCTTTGGCGACGACATCCCCGGCATGGAGGGCCTCGGCACAGACATCACAGTGGTGTGTCCATGGGAAGCCTTCGGCGACATGGAGCTCAGCGACTTGGCCAAATACGGCATCATCTAAACCTGCTGCCTCCTGCCTTCCTCGCCTGCCTGCACCTCCCCTCCGTCTGATCCTCTCCGCCCGAGCTCGGCACGCCACGATAAGACTGCCGGCGACCCCCCTAATGCCCTCTCGTCTATCTACCTCAGGCTTCCCTCCACTGAGTGGACGGGAAGCATAATAAGGTTGCTATTTTTATATGATTATATGATACTGTTTATAGTATATATATACTTGAAATGAGAAGACGAGAGAAAGAAGTCCACATACCTTGTCCCCATCATCCATCTATAATAGTCTTCTCCTATCTTGTCCTCCCTCCGTGTCGGGACTCCCCCCTCTCTCCCCCCTGCCACTCCTTACCCGCGGCAATGGACGCGAGCAAAACACTAGCATGGATTTGCTTCTAGCTGTCTATTAAAATGTAAATATTTTGTTCTCAGCGTTGAACCTTTTTGACCTCGTCTCCCGTCCTACCTTTTGTACTTCCTCCCGCTTTCATTATTACGCGTTGTATTTTCGACTCCTCGGGCACACACGTCACTGTGAACACCAAGGGATGCAAGGAGAGCGTGCGATATGGTGACGGCAAAAACCACAATGCACGTTCACGAGATCGTGGAGGATCAACTCCCTTCTATCCCATCTCTTTCTACTCGCTGCTTTGTGAACCCACGTCCCTGCGTAGACAACACAAAGACCTGTACTGTATGCTTTGTGTGGCCACGAACACCACAGCAGATGACCTGTCAACCGCTGCAGTAAAATGTGCATATTTTTAGTACTCATGTTGTCTCTTTTCTATTTTTTCTTCTGGAACACCTAATAAAAGATGAAAGACGCACAGCGGGCTTGAAATGAATCACGAGCAAAAAATATGTCAAACACAGGGAAACCAAAATAAGTAATAAGGACCTCCTGAGAAACAAAATCTCTCTAATGTTTCCCGGCAACCTCCTCACTCAAATCGATGACATTTCCTTCTGGCTATAACTTCAACGCTGTCTGAGTACATCTAATAATAATTACCGCTCATTTTAAGGCTTCCTGAAATCATCACACCGTGAGTAACTGAAAACAAAAAACGACTGTATATTAACATGAATATACCTACATAGCACATAGCTATTGTATATTAACACGAATATACCTACATAGCTACTGTATATTAACATGAATATACAGAGCTACTGTATATTAACAAGTGTGTACAGACATTTTATCAGCTCTCTGCGGCTGCATTTAAAAATAGACAAACATCAGCTTGCTAGCACTGAATTTTGAAGCTTTTACGGGTTTTAAAAAGGGGGCTGCTAACGTCTTCACAGCCTCGTTGTGTTTAAATACTTGCGTTCACGTGACCATGGTATAGTTTGTTTATAGCCTAATCTTTTTTACTTCTGGCAATTGCATACATGCTTCAAAAATCGGTTTATTTCCTGCAGTAATCCCAAATCTAACGGTAAAATGAATCCCATTGAAGGAGCGAGATGCTAACTTCCTGGTCTGTCAACAAAAATCCGTCTGCAGATCTCTGTTTGGTTGTGACCCAAAGAAATGGCTACCACATGTCATGGTGTTCGAGGTATTTTTCTTAAATTGTCAACTTCATGGTGCCAGAGGAAACGTCAGAGGGTCACATAAGTCAGTAGGATTCATCATGTGGGGACCATGAATGTCCATACAAGAACATTTCCCAGACACTCAGGTTGCCATGGTATTCCCCTTTGAAAAATAACGATCTGCTATCAGCAGTGACTTATAATCAGTATCGGTACGTTCCCCGTCTCCACCCGCCCTAATGACGGCTACGAGGCGTTATGTGGGAGAACTAAACCCATGATGTCATGTTTGAATTCCTCTGGCAGTAGACGACCCCTCAGGGAGACTTCAGGTCTGAAATGTTCAGTAGAGACATTAACGTCGTTACACACTCAGGCAGATGTACTGTACGTGAATACATTCTGCTGCTGCAGCAAACAAGGATAGCATGGCGTGGGTTTGTGGCTTAACAGTTGAAGATTTACTTAGAATTGGAGCCGGACACACCCTGCTAACGCCGTGCCTGTACGGGCACGAGTCGAGGCGTTACGTATGGACTTGTGTGAAAGGCAACAGTCGAAAGTCTTGACGCAACTCCCCCCGCGGCTAACTCACAGCTTCCAAATGTTGTTGCTGTGATTTACCAGTAACCAAGGCGACCGCCGGCCCTGTTCTGTATGGGATGCGTCAGTCGGACTCACCTGAACTCCCTTACACACACACACACACACACACGAGAGGAGGGATGCAAATTGTTATGGGAAACGGATCCATGAGGAGGGAGGCGTGGACGCTCCCTCCTCCTCGTCATCATCACCTCCAGGTGTGTGAGCCCCTCCTTCAGTGTGAGGGAGCGACACGGAGACACAGGAGGGGTCTGACAGGAAGGTATGTGCAGGGGTGTGGGTTTCTACCGCTCTCACCATACCTGTTGCTTGGAGGTGAAATCCATCTGGTGTCTTCAGACCTCAGCGAGCGCTCCTCCTGTTCCCCCGGGCTGGCAGAGGTATGGGAACGTCATCGGGATAGGAGGCGCGTTTATTGCAGCAGCTACATTTGAAATCAAGACTTCTTTGGGAGTGTTCTCTCGCATCCTGAAGGATTAAAAAAGGTAAGTTCCACTGTTTTTTACGAAAAGGCTTGTTCCAGGTTTGGAGATGAGGTGTGGCTTTGATGGTTTGACTCATAGTCATCAAACATCTACAGCGTTATGATCCTTAAAAAAATGGCATCAATAGGTGGATTCCTTTGTGTTAAAATGGAAGTGGTGTGCTTTCACTGTATGATCTGACCAATCATACAAACGTTGAGCGTCTGGCTCGTATTTATTGAGTGATGATCCTCATAAAGGTCATTTGAGTCACTGAAACAATGGCTCTGTTGCAGGCAGGAGGAAGTAGCACTCAGCTATCAGGGGTGAAGATCTCTCGCCTCTAATCTGTTCCGCATAGAACCCCTGTGGTTAGCGTGTATCCCTGCCTGCCGCTGGCAGCTTTATGAGCTGATCCAGCATACTTACCTTTCCTGCCTCACCTCTGTGCTGCAGTTGTTTTTCCTCCTCGATTTAACACACTCCTCGGCCTTGTTCTGGCATGTTGATGCACTCCCTCCTCCCTCCTCCCGCACTCTCGCTGTCAAACCTGCTCTCCCCTTTTTTCCTTTCCACGCCGTGACCCCTGTGTCACCCCGTCTGCCATTACATCCTGCTCGTTTTTGCACCTGAGGAAACGTCCCACTCGATGTCGCTGAAAGATTTTGTGCTTTTTGTCTCAGGAGGAAAGAGTTTCCATATCAACGAAGAGTGGGTTAGTAACGTGAACATGGCCTTGCTGTTCCCCCTCCTCCTCGTCCTCGTCGTCCCTCTCACCTGTCTATGCCAGTCAACCAACAGCAGCTCAGTCAACACCACCACCACCACGTCCTCTCCTCCTTCAAATGGTACCACCCTGAGAGGCGTGCCCGGCTGTGGCAGAGCCCTGGACCCCATCTACAGGTACCTGTGTGACCGGCGGGCAGCGTGGGGGATTGTCCTGGAGACCCTGGCCTCTTCAGGCTTCCTGTTCAGCATGGGTCTCCTCCTGGGCCTGCTGCTCTGGTCCCTGTGGATCTGCGTTAAGTCAAGGAACCAGCGCAGCAGCATCGGCGGCACGTTGGCTTGCATGTCCATGTTCTTGTTGGCCACAGCTGGGATCTTTGCCATCACCTTCTCCTTCATCATCCGCCTCACCCCTCAGAGCTGCCCCACCAGGCTCTTCCTCTTCAGCGTGCTCTTCGCCCTGGCCTTCTCCTGCCTGCTGGCCCGCTGTCTCGCTCTGCTGGGCTTCGCAGCGGCCCGGGGCTGGGGAGAGCCCGCCCTGGCCCTGGGGCTCGCCGCCGTGCAGGTCATCATCTCCACCCAGTGGCTGATCGTCGTGCTGGTCCGGGACAAGAAGCCCTGCGAGTACAGCGCCGAGGAATTTGTCATGCTGCAGATCTACGTGCTGTGCCTGCTGGCAATCAGCTTGATCCTGTCGCTGCACTTCCTGTACCGCTGCTGCTTCACATACAGCTACAGCTACACGGGGGCCGTCCGCCAGCAGAGCCAAGCACAGGCCGCGCTGCTCTTCATCACGCTGCTGCTCACCGCCTGCATCTGGGTGGTGTGGATCACCATGCTCGTCAGGGGGAACCCCGAGGTGGGCCGCCGGCCGCAATGGGACGACCCGGTGCTCTGCATCGCCTTGGTGTCAAATGGCTGGGTGTTACTGATGGGGCACGGGCTGTCCCAGATCGCCTTCTTCTGCAGGGGCGAGGCCAAGTCCAAGGATATCCCTCTGAGCTTCGCAGGCTGGACCAGCCACAACGCTGATATCCCAGGACTGGCCAGCCCGAAGGAAGGGAAAGAAAACGGGAGCTTTGAAAGCGACGTCGGTGACACCAGAAGAGGTGAGACGCTGTCCTTGTTGCTTAGCAGCCAACCGAGACGCAGGGTTTAAAGGATTACAGGCTGCAACTAACGATTATATTCTCAGTCGATGAATCAATTCATTTTAATTTAGTGTATAAAATGTAAGAACACAGGATAAAATCTGATGGACAAATAACTGATTTTTGATCATTATGATAATAAAGAGTTTGGGATTAATTTAGACTGATTTATTTTTATTATTATTATAAATAATAATAATAATAATAATAATATCACCTCATGGAATAAAGTTACTTTATCACTCATGATACAAAAAATTGGCAAAATTATGACAAACAGACACGTATCTTGATACAATTATAAACCAACTTGTAGCCATTTTTCCATTGAGTTAATGACTATAAAACAAGACAAAATGTTGCCACTATTATGGATAAACAGTAAATATACTGACTAATGTCAGTTACACAGCAATATCTAGTTTTCTGACATTATTGGTCATACCAGACCAAGAAGGGCTGCAGCAACAAAACCCTCCAGTGTATTAAATCCAGACCTCTTGCTCTGTTTTACTTATGAATGTAATTTTTCTTACGGTCTTCAACATGAACATTAATAGCTAACTGTATCACGGGTCTCCCTCCAGGCAGGAGGACCAAACAGTCGCTGCGATCCCCCTACGAGTCTGGATTCTCCGTGACCGTGAGTAATGACCATTAGGATTCACAATCGGACTCAATTAAGCACCGTGACCTTTCACTACTCGAGGCCCTCACAGCCCGATCCCACCATGAGGTTAATGAAAGCAGCTTATCACGCGTATTAACATCACTGGCATGACCAATGTGTGATTTCCGTGTGTTTCAGGAAATCGATCCTGACAAAGATTACACCATCCCTCGCCCTCAGACCACCAACTACCTGGAGCCTTATGACGAATACTGATTAACGTCTCTTTAACTGATCCACGACACCAACCAACACTGTGGGGGATCCAACCCGTGCACTCATCTTTCCTCACGTTCTTGTGTAAAAATGTAAATATTTCCACGTTAAGTGTTATAAGAGTTGTTATTGCATTTGTGCCAGAAGGATGTGAAAGCCTGGGCAGAATGACTCATCTGCTGGAGTTTCACCACGGAGGCTGGACGGGTCCAGAGAGTCCAGCTCTCCTTCTGGTGGGAAATCCACATCACAAATGCTTAGTAGTGTTGTGTCTTTATGATGCTGTATGTGTGTGTGTGTGAGATGGTATATAATAAGCCTGAGGCGATGGAGGAGGCGTGAAACGGTCTCTGTGATGATGCCAATCTGCTGAGCAGAGCCTCTGAGCGGTAGAGAGGAGGGAGGGAGGGAGATTAGACCAGACGGGAGGACAGGATACCCATCAGCACCGCGGTCCACGGCTGATCAACGTCAAGTTGCTTCTCGGTTCTGTTGGTGCTGCTGCACCCAAAACAATGGACTCCAGCAACACAAACACATGCCGGCGTTCCCAATAAAAAGGTCCATCTATAAATGAGCCGTTCTGTCATATTCTCCACCCTTTGTGTCTCCCACTCACAAGCTGCACAGATGGCACACACCAAACACTCAGCCAGCTCCACCACGCTTCAACCACCAGGGGGCACTGTCTAGACACGCCAAAACAATACCAGGAAGCAGTGACTGAAACAGTGTCTGAAAGGAAAGGCTTTTAGCATTGGCAGCAGCACTATACCACGTCATAATATCTGCCTATGATGTCATTTACACCACAAAGAATACATAGATATATTTAAATCAGACGACAGCAATAGTTCCAGTCTGTTATGCGGCCTGTATAGTGACTGCAGACCACAAAAAGGTCATTCCTCACTTCAGCAGATGCTTCACACACTCCCTCCCTCTTATCACACGGCCTTCAGTCTATTCTTCCAACTGGCACAACTTCAATTACTCAGAGCGCACACGCCATCAAATTGGCAATTGGCCTCTTGTGCATTAGAGCAATTAGCAGGGATATGAGGCTTCCCGCCACATCCAGCCCATTTACGGACATTAACTCCAGATGCAATTAAAGATTGTTCCAGATTGTCCCTCCCGGCAGCAATGAGAAAGTTGGAGGTGACGGCAGAGCTTATCACGCAGTAGATTTTGGTCAGCAACAGCCGAGCGGCTTTAATCGCTCCATCAATCATCAGACTCACGTTGGCTGCGGAGGAAAAGTTCGCACACAGTTGGAGAAGTGATTTCGTGGTTAGCCTCCAATCAAAAGGTTGCAACTTGCCTCGCGACTTGCTGCACGGTGTTTAATCCCAAACAGCTCTATCTCCTCTGGGTGCCCATTCAGAGCCGCCTCTCCAGCTGATTGGATAACCTCCTCCCAGCCAAACAACGATAAATAACACCACCTGATAATAATAAGCATTCACAGACCAGGATAAAAACCAAACAGTTTATTTATTATATACATTCAATAATAATGAAGAGAATAAACAGAAGGCAGACACAAGAATGGCAAAACAAAAACATCGTGAGAAAATACATGTCACTGAAAAAAAAATCACTTGGATAAATGAGGTTTTAAGAGCATGTGACATAAAAAAAAAATCCATGCAATTCAAACTCATTTATGAAATCCCTGTACAAAAAAAAAAAAAAACTCCCACTGGGTTGACTTGAGCACAGTGCAGGGGAGTCGGCGGCCGAGGAGAACGTATATTTCTGCAGCCTCCCGAAAAAGATTTACTCCCGTTAGACAAAACGAGCGAAGGCAACCGGTAGGAGGCGCTGCAGCTGCGGCGCTCAGTAAGGACGGCGACGCTCTGTAGCAGCTGATGCCGGATCACCAGCCTCATCTCTGCCAGCAACTTCCCATCTTAAAGCAGAATCATCACCGGGTGGAGCCCATGTACGTTTTGAATATTTATTTTACTTTCATTATAAAAGCAAAACCTGCAGGGGTTCCAGACCTCCCAAATCAAACACATCCGATATGGCTGATGATTACCACAGCAACTACAGAGACACCTCCTCCTCCCTCCTCTACCGACCTTTACTGGGATCACTCCTGTCACCCAGCATCACATAACATCCCAGTTCTTTCCTCCTGCTGCTATGTAAACACCCCCATCCTCCTCCTCCTCATCTTCCTCCTCCAGCACTATGATTTGAATTCATGCACGAATAAAAAAACTGACTGACACCCTTCCTCTCTCACAAAAGCATGCATAGCAACACTTCTGCTAATACTTGTAAGGAATAATAAGACAAAAAAAAAAAAAAAAAAAAAGGAGGTAATGCGCGTCAAAAATACTCATTGGACCTACTGCACACAGTTTCCACAATCATACAAAACAACATGACCCCCACCTGGCAGCGTCCGCTCCGCCCTGAGCGCACTGTGCCCCCTGAAAACATTAAAAAAAAGAAAAGACAGCAGGGGATGTTGTTATCCTGTCAGCTAATGATTAATGGCTCAGCGTCTCACCTTCACCATCACAGCCACAAAGTCCCTCCACTAACCGCCCACTCACTTCATTGTTCAGGGAAGGTGACCCGCTGGGCCCACATCGCGTGGCTGTTTCCCTCCCGTTACCTTGCCTGGAATTTGGCCATAACGGCAAATGTAATTCAAAATCTCCGCTCCTTTCGTTCTGCATATCCCTCATGACTCCATCTGCTCTGATGTCCCTGGTCTGCAGCAGCCACAGCGTTTCATGTGTTGACTTACAATTCAATGGCGTATGGATTGAATTCTTTTCAACCTTTTTTTTTTTATATATATATTTGTGGGACAGAATCCCCCAAATTGCTGCTCTCTGTCTTTCTGTAGATGTTGCTTCAATGGCATTTCCCAGGGTGCCGTTTCTGTACTGAAAAATACAGCTTCAACCCACAGATTCAAAAAAAAAAATATAACAAAAGAAAAAAAAAGGCACAAAAGAAAAACAAAAATCAACCACATAACTAAGAAATACATCAGGACCAAAAAAATGTGCTTTCTTCAGAAAATCTTTGGAACCAAAAAGGCAACAAAAAATAGCAATAACAACATAGTGCGAGTATATGGAGATGTGGTACATGCGGGACAGAGGCCTGGTCTGGATATCATCTGTCTGCCAGTCTCATGAGGCCTTCACACGGACCGGTACGTGGAACTTTAAAACCATTCAGACCCAACAATCCATGGAGCAGAATGAAGGATTTAAAATTACAAAATGTTGTGGACATTTTCTAAAAATGAGGAATATAAATAGAAAGGGGATAAATTCTCATTACTTCGAGACTCCATTACATGATTGGATCTCTTTCTGTTTCCAATGTGTTCTAATCTGGGCTGCTCTGTCGGGATCTGCCGGGTTTCAGCGCACAGAGCAGCTCCGCCTGAAGCCTGGAGGCAGAAGCATCTCTATTGGCCAGGAGGGGATTCCCATTTGGCTGACTGGCATATGATTAGTTTCCCCCGAGTGGGTGTTCCTACTTCCGATCTGCTGAATCTAGATCGTTTGTGTTCTGTCCGACCCGTTCGTTCGCCGCATCGCTGCTGCAGCCCGAACGTCTGGCGGTTTAGGAGACGGGGAGGTTTTTTGAGGAACCGTGAGCAGGTCGAGGATTAGATGCACTGAATTCTCAGGACATTTATAGTATAGGGTCAGTTCAAACCGAGTCCACATCCATCTTAGTGTTGCAGGTACAGTAATACATGGAATATGTGTATGTCAGCAATACGGACAAATGACTCGACAGCCTCCACGTTATAAAGAGTGACATTTCTATGCAACTTCTTACCAATGGCAGCAAAACTAAATACAGTGAAGAAAAAAACTGAGGTAACGCAGAAAAGAAGTAACTTGTTTTCCTTGTCATTTGCACGCTAGTATTTCTTTAAACGTTTTTGTATTCTTGTGTTTCCTTTTAAATTCGTAGTGAAATGCTGGAAAATAACAAAAAAACATTTTTTTTTTCCATGCCGTGTTTGTCGTTACCAGGACAACAGTGGTTTGTCGGCCAGATGCTCCCAATTCCCTCCGGCTGAGCGTTCGGTATTCCAGCTTTACAAAACAACAAGAAGAATCCCGATGTCTTGTGTGTTGAGCGGCCCGAGCTTCATCATTATACCATGATGCTCAACCAGAGGGACGTCTCTTTACCTCAATGTAGTGTTTAAAAACAGAAGTACCTTGTATAAGTAATGCTGTGGTGTCATTCTGTGCAGGATAACGTAGAGGAAACCGTATATTGGTGTTGTTTGAAAGAGTGTATGTCTGATAAGGTTAGTGGATATACTCTAAGCTCAGAGACATACAGAAAAAAAACAAAAAACAGGAACAGCAGTCTCTCTCTCCTTCCAGATCCCGTAGTGTTTTAAAAACCGTCCTAAATTGTGCCCCGTAGTCCAAAGCAGCCGGCTCCAGCTTTCTACATGGGAGACACTCCGGCAGTTTTGTCATTTTGTTTCCGTGTCAGCGACAGACAGAGGAGCACAGAAACGGAGTTTGAGTTGATGATGTGGCAAATGACCTCCCTCGCCACGAAGAGAAAGAAAAACAAAAACACATGAGTTGTCACTATAGTCCGCCTGCAGAAAAGATGGAGGGGAGCTGCTGCCAAACAAAGGGCTTGAAAAAAAGGGTTTTGGAGCGATGTGAAATTCCTCGGGTGCGATTTGTGGTTTTAGTAAGGAGCAAACCTACTGTATCCTGCCCGGTATAAACTGGCCTGCAAGAGACAGAAGGGACAACACACACACACGCGCACACACACACACACGCACAAACGCACAAAATCAATACAGTCTGATGTACTATAAATCCACAAATTAAACATTTACTTAGGCTCTACATGTATTTTATCCATTTCTTCTCGAGACACTTGACAGAGCAAACAGTTGAGCAAGAAAGTAGTCCCGCCTGGTGGATCCAGAGAAGAGAACATGTACAGAGCAGAGTTAGTGTCAGTTCACTCACCATGGCTCCCACTCCGTACGCAGCAGCAGCCGGGCTTAAAGCGTGGTAGGGGTCTGTAGTGTACACCCGGCCGTAGCTGGAGAAACAAACACAAGAGATCACATACTTGAAACAAAACACCATTTTTGTGTGTGACGATGTGTTCGCGTACGCAGACGATGCACATTTCTACAGCATTCCTCTCATCTCGGTGGCGGGAACGGCAGAGAAACTCAAGAAAGACGGCCGGCGAGTAAACATGGACGTAACCGAACACAGTTTCCTCTTCACCTCCTGCGTATCCGCCGTGTGTAACCCATAACGCTCGGGTATCAGTGGGGAGCTTTTGTGTCACATGACCTCACAAACTCGCTCCGCTGAGCTTTCTGTCACAGTCTTTACCAGACATCAGCTGTCGTCCCGAAGAAGACGGCGTTTTCAATTAATCATCGGAGTTTATGTAGTTTCATACATTCATTTAATCACACAGACGTAATGATTCATTTGGCTGCATTACATTCCATGATTAAAGTCCTGCTAGCTTTCACTCTGATCTTATCCATTCATTAGTACGTTGAACATGTCCTTATACATCCCATAATTCTTTTACCAGGATTCTCTGTTATCAAAGAACCACGACATAATGTATTAATCCCGTGGTTCTGAATTCTTTTTTAGATTATCCTCAGCCAATCAGTTCTGCTAAAGAAAAGCACTGAGGATTTCTGACACCAGAGATTATCTTTTACAGTCAGCAGTTCTGTTGCACACTCAGGTGTGTGTGTGTGTGTGTGTGTGTGTGTGTGTGTGTGTGTGTGTGTGTGTGTGTGTGTGTGTGTGTGTGCGCGTGCGTGCGTGTCCCGGGATGACCTCACCTGTCGCTGTAGGCTGCAGCTGCAGCGGTTGCTCCGGTTACAGCCGTTGGCTGGGCGTAGCGGTAAGCGGCGGCAGCAGCGGCGGCAGCAGCAGGGTAGCCTCCCTAGAGACGCACACACACAGAGAGCAGAACTAAGTCATCGGCCTCGGAGGAGGGAGACACCTGTGTTAAGGTGAGTCGATGAGAGGGGAGAGGGCGCCATATAGAGACAGAATATACTGACATCTCATTCGAAGGAATACTATATATGCAAATATCTATTATACCTGACAAAATGTGTCCTTTTTTTAATAAAGCCTGTAAGTATTTGTATTTTTACTGTATGTAATATTTAATGCACAACTCAAAGGCAAGATTAGAAAATAATGCATTAAAATCATATATTAATTTAACTGTTTATTTTCTTGTATATTTCAAAACAAATAGTAATAACATTTCCATAACATATACTGTATGTTTCCCGAAGCTGTTTATCACAAACACATATATGTGAAAATACAATATGTGTCAGTATATTGTATTTCTGTACGGGAGGAGGTGGAGGTGGAACAGGAGTGCTTTATCAGTGAGACAGAGAGGAAATTGGACTGTCCAGGATGAGTTAGATCATATTATTACCACTAGGGGAGACGGGGAGGTAAAACAGTGGAAGACAAAATGTTCACGCGGTCGAGGCCGCACAGAAAGCTCATTGTCTCGTCAGGACGGAGGATTCGAGTCATGATCATGTGAGTCTAGAGAAGTCGTACGGCTTAAGGACGCTAAAGGAGTCAGACGTTCTAGTGGAGACACATTTATGACGACATTTGTTATTATTTGTGTTCTTTCACGTGGATTCAGGAGACAGAAAAAAAGAGAGGAAGATGGTGAAAGAAAAAAAAAAAAAGGAGTCACACACAAACACACCCACACAAGCCTATGCTGACTAAAAATCATCTCCTCGCACTGAGACTGCATGCATGACCCAAATTAAAAGTTCAACCTACACACACAAAAAAACACAACACCACTGCATTTGGACCTGATCAGAGCACAGCAAAGCACAACGGAGACGCCCCGGCATTCTCCGAGACGCCTGCAGGACACCGGCGGAGGGGCGGGGCGGGGCGGAGGGGCAGAGCGGGTTATTAGGGGGGGAGCGAGGCTTTCTGGGTGAGTGGAGGGAAAGGAGGACAGTATGTCTGCATGCAGCAGCTGATCAGCACATGCCTCAGTAATCATCCTGGGCGGGGTCGGGGGGCTCATTCAGGAAGTTCTCCGTTTCAACTTGAAGAATTTCAGAGTATCTCACGTCCCAACATTGACTGGGGCCTCCAATTTTACAGGAAGGATGCAAGGAACCTTCAGTTTGGTGTAAACCATCAGAGTTGCATCCAATTTGTATTTTCCAAGAGAACAAAATAAGGAGTTTCTCCGAAACTAGCCGACCAGACAAAAGAGACCAGGTTCTCTTTTGAACAAACTGGTAGGAAACAAAAACCACCACACACTCAATACGATTTAGTAGTTTAGTAAACAAACAAAGCCTTTCCCGCCAATCGGGGGGGAAAAAGAGTGCACGTTTCAGTGAGTTAGTAGAAAAACTAAAAAAAATTCAAAGCAGTGGTAATTTTGTTTTAAACAACCAAAAGATATGTTCCAGATCGGATCAGAGGATGATTCATAAGACCAGAGGAGGTAGTACAGTAAAACAATGCACACTGTGGGTTTGGTGTTGAGTTGACCCTACCTGAGGCAATCTGGGACTAAGGACTGAGTCCTGAAACACTAGTCTATAGAGAGAACAGAAACAACCGTCGTCAACCTGGATGCACACACACACACACACACACACACACACACACTCGTGTACATACGCTCAGACACTCGTTCACTGACGCACGCTGCTGCATCCGCCCACAGAGCGGCCTTCATGGTGGTGTTCGAGACCCTCCGTCCACTCGTCAAGATTCCACAGCTACTTTTAGATCAGTGCAAACTTTGACCCGAGCGGCATTCAGATCGTATAATAAGAGACGTTTGTGTCACAGCTTTTATCATTCACCTTTATGCAGGCAGCTCTGTGCAACGCATGACTGGACGCACATGCAGAATCACCCCGAGAGGGGAAAAAAAAAACAGAGCAGGAGAAAGCCGTGAGGGGAGGCAAAGAGAGGGTGTGTCGGCGGGAGGTGAGTTTACTTACATATAAGTCTGCGGCTCCGTAAAACCCATCCTGATACACCACACTGAGAGAGGAAGGAGAACATGGGAGAGAGGGAGAAGAGGGGGGAAGTGTAGTGGAGGGGGTGCAAACGGAGTGGTGCACAGTCCCAAAACCAGAGTGGATGAGGGTCACGACACAGCAAAAAACAACAGAGGGAGGAAAGAGAGAGAGAGAGAGAGAGAGAATAGTTATTTCACACCCATGCAGCATGCAGAGGAAATACAACTTCCATTTAAGCTCCACAACTGAAACCAAAACCATTAAACGATGGACTCGTGGGGCTCATAGATTGAGTTCATTGAACTGAAATGAGACCATTAAGGGCTCTCGTTGCCCGGCTTGGGAGAAAACCAGAGCAAAGTTTGCTCCGAGTGAGCTGCGTGGTTGTCGGTGGAGCAGATATGGAGAGGGTATTTCCTGTGGCCCCCAATTTCATCTTGTTTAGCTTCATTTGATCATCATCGTAGTAAGCAGCCGCGTTGGCCATTAACCAATCAACTCTGCTTTGATCTGAAAATCGTAGCAGTCGCAACCCCCATTAGCCAATCATCACAGCAGAGCGATGGCATGCACAGTACACATACTGAGGGGACCAAAAAAAAAAAAACACACATCGCAGTAAACGTGAATAATTGCTAGCAAATGTGGGAGCGGGGTGACTGCTTCTGCATAATGACATAATGAGCGGGGTTTGCGCGTGTCTATGCAAATCTGCTGATGGTGGTATCAGAGAGTTTATTCAAATGAACCTTCAATGGTGCAATCCCATCAGTGCGTCATACTCGACTGAATAGCTCGTGAACTGACTGACAAAGTGCCAGTTGGACTGCCGAGGAGAGTGAATAATGTGCGAGCATGGCAAGTGTATAGAGCTAGTCAAATAGGATGTGGAAAACGATTCTGCAAATGGTATTCATGAGGTGTTCCTCCGTAGATTTACTCGGCACTAAAGAAAACTATTCATCCCGACTTTTTAGCATTTCTAAAATGTTCCCGGGTGGCAACTAAATTCGAGTCAAGAGCTCTGCAAGCTTACCCGGGGTAGGTGGGGATGGCGGGCTGGGGCACGGCAGCGCGCACGGCGCTGTAGACGGGCCGGCCCCGACCCCGGAGGTGGGCGCCCCGGAACGCCGCTGCTGTAGTGGCGGCCGCTGCTGCTGAAGGGTAGGGGAACCCTGGGACTGGAGGAGGAGGGAGGGTGAAGGACGAAGAGACGGCAGGTGATTTAGGGAGGAAAGACAACAATGCAGGCGGGGAAAAAAGGGGGGAGAACCAAAACAAATTAAGAGGGAAGAAAGAGCAAAGGGGAATAATCCCACTGCAGCCTCAAGGGCTTGGTATCAATAAAAGTGTGTCGAAGAAATGCCAGGCAGGCAGTGCATTAATATGAATTAAACATTGCAATGTGATTAAAATGTAAAGTAGGCTGTAGAGACATAGAAACGGGGCCTACCTGCGTAGATCTCTGGTCCGTACATGGCCCCCATCATAGGACTCAACTTCCACCCTGCTGATAGTCACACAGACGGTATTATTAAATACAGATCACACGGATCACAGGATCCTACAGACACGGTGGTTTTACATATATATATAAGAAACACATTTCACTGCAGATGTACCAAACGCTTGCTGAATGTTTTGTACCCTGCTATGATGCTAAAAAGGGGGGCTGGGGTTAAGCTAACAACACCTCCTTCAGTCCGCGGACATCATGGCTGGTAGGTGGTGGTAAAAATAACGAGGCTGATAATAAACAGCGTGAAATTGGTTCGCTGACGGCCTCCCATAATGTGTCCCTGCAGGGAGGGGGACCACTGAGGCTGGGTTGTGTGTTTTACCCCTCCTCTGCCTGTGTGTACCTATGCTGTTTGGATTGTGAGGCGGGCCACGCTTCAGTGTGAGCGTGCGCCAGTGCGGTCGTTACCATAAGGCAGCGTGCTGAGAGCCTCTCCGTTAGGGTAGGGGCTGACCATTTTCTTGTTGGTCATCACCCTGGCGGTGGCGTTATTCACCTGGGGACGGAGGAGCGGACGGTCAGAGACGGGGGACAAAAGTACACAACACAGGAAACACCAAAGTGATCTATGTGTGTGTGTTATTGTTTTTAACAGTAGTCTGCGGTTATGTGCTGGTGTTGTGCTTGCCTCCATTTTTTTGTACTTCTTGGTTCATCTCTGAGGTTGACGATGCTTTTATCCGTGTACACTTACTACTACTACTGGGTTATTAAAAGTGAATACTGGTGTCATTTTATTGTTGTCGTCATGTGTTAAATAAGAATAAAATGGAACATAATAAACCTATGCCTAACGTGTAGCGCCGTGTCCAACGTGAACATCTCCTGACATGGCCGCCAACTCGTTTGTGTCCTATGTTTGTGTGTTAAAGTGGGGGGGAGGGGGAGGGGGGGCTGTTAAGGGAGATTTTTAGTCATCATGCAATTAAAAGCGAGTTGCCCAGTAGAGATTCGGTGATTCATTGTGGAGATATAATTGGCTGCCTTGGGTGACATTGTTATGTTGCAGCTGTGCCTGCACATACAACAGCAAAAGAACCGGAGCTGTACTTTCTTTTGTTGGCATGCACCGGTGAGAGTACTGTGGATTTTTTTTTAGCTGTGTGTGCATGATCCACGCATGCTGACTGACATTTCAGTCTAATGCTTCGGCTTTCAATCCAAGATGGACGATAATCTCCTCTCTGAGCTTCAAAGGCTCACACTCCGGTCCCTTGATCTATCCTCATCTTCCTTTGATGGGTTTTAAGAGAAGGAGATCGTAGCTCTCCGTAATAACGCGTAGCGTCCCAGCGAGATGTGGAAGTGCTGCGTCTGACGGTGTGGCGAGCTAAAGATTAATGACCTTCTGGCTAAATGAGGGGAGAGTGTGTGTGTGAGAGAGAGACAAAGGGGGAGAGAATGAGTGAGATTGCTTGTGTGCGTGCACACGTTCGCACTCCCATTCAGCCGACCATTAGGGCCGACGCTGCCGTTTGCACCGCCTTTCTCTCAGTGAGTCGTGTTCTTTATCTGCAGAGCTTCATTCAAATGGAAGTTTACCTCATTTTTCCCTCATTGTAAATGACAAGGTCAGCGGCGAATGATTAAAGTGTCCGAGCTATCGGACGCAAATGTCCACGGGCGCTTGACTGGAGACGCTTTGGAACGTTAATGAATCACGTGACTTTACTCTTCGCTGTGATTTTATCCAGACTTGTAAGACGTTTTATGGTGACGAGTCAATGATGATGGAGAGCTTAGCCTGTGTTAATGGTGTGTGTGCAGTGTTTGTGTCATGTGTAATCAATGAATCGGGTTGACAGTAACATGCAAATCAACAGAATATGGAGGCAAATCTCAAAAGTGTTAAGAATTAATAAAACATTCAGTCTTTCTCATCGCATGTTTGCCCTCCCAGTCCAGCCTGAACAATAAACCGGGACAAAATGAAGTCACATTTCCATATGAAACCAAACTTGTGGGGTTTACATACCTAAAAAGAAATATTCAAAACAACCAAAAAAATACAAGGGAGAGAAAGAGGGGGTGCAAAAACATTTGTTTGACAAAATTAATAATCATATAACAAAGAAATTACACGCAGCCAAATATGGGCGCAACACATGACCAAGAGTGAGTAACAAACCAAAAAAAGTAATAAAAGAAATTCAGCCAATCAGCAAGCGTCGGATGCAGCATAGAGACCAATCAAAACGACCGCAGCACTCCCACATCGAACACGTACGAGACAAAGATGGGACGGATAAGTCAAGAGGAAGGGATGCAGGTGAGAGGAAGAGAGACAGAGCCAGTCATATACAAAAACAAAACACAGGAGAACAGAAAGATGGAGTGAAGAGAAAGAGAAAAAGGGGAGAAACATGAGCAACACACACAGAAATAAACTGATTACAATTAAACTGTTTAAAACAAAAACATGTATCCCAAGGTGCATCATTCAAATAAAGCAATTAGATTTGGTGACCATTCTCCTGAAAATCTCATATGTGGTGGGTTGAGAAACAGAGCACCAAAGGATGGAGAGAGAGAGAGAGAGAGAGAGAGAGAGAGAGAGAGAGAGAGAGAGAGAGAGAGAGAGAGAGAGAGAGAGTGAGAGAGAGACAGAGAGAGGGAGAGAGAGAGAGAGAGAGAGAGAGAGCAATCCTCATTCCCAAAAAAGGAGAGAAATCAAATAAACATGAGACACTATGCCAGGCATTAGAACTGTGTGTCACAAACTAAGACCAGGACACTACGACTACGACTACGACTACTGGTACACAGACAATCCACTAGAAGAAAACCAAACCAAAAAGAGAAAAACAAAATGGCAGCATAATAGAGACCCAAAACACAGTACGGTAAACCCCATATCGGTTTTGAAATGCATATGGTTACACAACACCAGCGACACGCATTGGGATAAGGGACCACATCTGAAACAGCTGGGTTTCTAAACTGATTTGGATTTTATTTTATTATTTACGTACATTTAGAAACAGTTCCACTTTAATGTTAATGGGACTGAAAAGACGTCTAGGTGTGTAGGTTTGGAAAGTCTTTGTCTAGGCAGTCAAGACAAGCGCCGTGGCATCCTTTAAAGGGGAACGCCACCTAAATGAACAATTCCCACATGTTATTCCCATGGCAACCACATGTGGGATGTCATCAAGTATTAAGTCTGGAGCTGCTCCAAAGACAATAACGGAGAGACTCCGAATGTTTGTCGAAAGCAATAACTGACAATTCCTGCTCCTGTGGCGCCCGGCGGGCATCAGATAGGAAACGCTACCGTTTCGACTGTTTCCTTAGTCCTGAACGTGTCCTGAAAATTATTGTCTATAGAGCAGTTCAGCTTTATACGTGATGACATCACACGTTCTACCCCTTTGGGAGAGTGGTTGGTGTTTACTTCTATTCTCAGGAATAATGTGCATGATCTTTGAAAAGGGGTAGTTCCCCTTTAACTGCAATACAGTGCTGGCAACATGCTGGACATTTCTACTTTAGCTTTAAAACCCAGATAAATTCCTTTCCAACACCTGTCTTGTCTTAATTCACATGTTTCCAAATGCACATTTAGTCCAATTGGCTCATATCTGACAGATGTACACTTAGCTAAAAGCAGGCGGGTCGATAAAATAAAGAACTTCCAAACCAGAGCGGCGTTATTAGCCCTGCAGCTCGGGGGGGGAGGGGCCTGCATTCAGTCAAAGCAATCACAGGCAGCAACGGGGAGCAAAGCGTCATATCACCGCTGGTGCTTTATTATTATTAATCACGTAAATGAATACGATATACATGGAGTCCAAATGGAGAATTAATCAGATGGATTGTGGATAGCCGTGTCATTGCATAGAGGAGGGTGATTACATTCAGTCATTCCCAGTGAGGTGTTAATGACATGGTGGGGGACGGGCATGTGGAGGAAATATTACTACTCAAAGACTAATCTGTAGAAAGATGTGTCTGTCTGTGTGCCTTTGATACTGTGTTAAAAAAAGAAATGACATAACAGGAATGGGGTTCTGGGGCGTTACGCCGCGTGGGCCTGTCGACTAGAATCAGACTAACACTGTACTCTACATCACTACTGTACCAAATGCCCATTTCAGGGGTGGGGTGGGAAGGGGATCAGTTCAGTGATAGATGTTTGTACACAACTTACCGTTGCCGTAGAAACAGCGAGTGGTTACCGTGGAGACTGACAACAACACACAGAAGTCGTCAGGGAAACAGAAAAAATATAATAAATAAAGGAACAAATAATCCTAGTAACAAAAGAAACCTAAATGCCCCCCGCCCTCCTCCTCCTCCTCCTCCTCGCACCATGTGAAATAAAAACCTGATAGCAGCAGTGTTACAGCTCAGAACAGAAGAGAAAGGAGAAAGAGGAAGAAAAGGGAGAGAGGATGCGAGCTCTCGATGCCTAGCGGAGGTCAGAGCATCGTGACAACGATCAGACCAGTGACAGGAAGTTAATCGGCGGTCGAGAGGACAAAAAGAGAATGGAAATATGGAGCAACTTTGCCATAACCCCAAAAACTCGCCTGACACCCTCCTTTCTAAGAGCAGTTAAAAGGCTGGTTTAACGCTGACTAACAATCAAAAGGACGTATGCCGGCTATGACTCATTCCTGTGTGGTGAGGTTAGGCCACAAGAAAAGAGAGCGTTTTGGAAATTGGTCCTGGCCGCAATTTCTAGTTGTCACCACAAAATAACATACCGAAGGTTGTTGATAGTGAAACAATAATAAAAACATAAGACAGGAAATTGAAATCAAAACAGAGGACAATAAGTGGCAACAGAGTAAGGCAGACAGAGATGATACAAAGAAGAAAAAAAAGTATGAGTTAGAAAAACAGCTAAAGGTTACTTTCAAACATAAAGACAAACTTGACTGGCAACGAGAGAATGAAGTGATGAGGAAGAGAGAGACAAAGAGTGGAGGCGACACAAAGAAGGTTGGAAAGGGCAAAGTGCAAACTCTCTTTCCCCTTTTCTCTCAACCTTTTTCCACATTTTCACTCACAACACACATGGATACTCAACCGTTTCATTACTCGTTTCAAACCATGCAGTAACAGAAAGCTCCCAGAACAAAACAGGACCGGTCAAATCCCAAGCTGAGGAGAGGGAGGGAGGGGGGGTCATCTATGAAACTGGGACACAAGGAGATGGTAAGCCTTCACCTCGGGCTCCACGCACAATCATACCAATTCAAACAATAGATAATAATGCTGCTGCACACGATCATCCACAAGGCTCAGGATGGTGATGGAAATGATTTAAGGCCA
Source organism: Eutrigla gurnardus (assembly GCF_963514095.1). Classification (NCBI taxonomy): domain Eukaryota; kingdom Metazoa; phylum Chordata; class Actinopteri; order Perciformes; family Triglidae; genus Eutrigla; species Eutrigla gurnardus. The sequence continues at coordinate 15,346,380 of NC_139931.1, read as the reverse complement.
AGGCCGAAGAGAGCTGAAGGCCAACTGTGTCCCGCTGAGGAATGTGTGGCTGGTGATGATCACGCATGCAGAACCACAGGCACAACGTCCTCTCATCCTCTCCACCGCACACATCCATGCACTGAGGAGGACACTCTTTGCTCAACTATCCTCCACACACACACACTGACACACACACACACAGCAGCTATTCTGCTCTATTGTGTTCAAATGTCTGACTAAAACTCTGCGCTGCGGAGGAGCATTCACTTCCTGTCTCACTCAGACCACACAGATCAAACACACAACCGTAGAGCAGGAGTTTGTGAATGGGAGTCTATAGGGTTTAGCATGGTCTCTGTGTAGATACTGCTGGGCTTTTGTCCTTGCCGGGCCCTCCCACACTGTACTTTGCACTGCGGACTAATCTACAGCAACCAGACCAGGCAGTTGCTGTAAAACGAGGTAAGCCTTTATGTTCATTGCTGACTGTTTGATGCAGATACAATGAAACTATTATGCTTATAATTAATTTGAATTCTAATAGCCGGCAGGGATGTCACGAGTCGAACGAGCAAACACATGTTGCTCTTTTTCTTAGTACCTAGTCCTGCAGTACTGGGGGTCAGGACTCAAAACGACCTGTGTCCTGTCATCTCAGGGACAATGGGAAATGTCACTGACAATGCAACACTGTGAACTACAAATGTGTGTTCAAATTGGCAGGAGGAAAGCTGTTAACTTTAGCCGACGGGCAGCGAAGTCACGCGTGGCGTAACGTACCAAATGCGTCAAATTACATTATGATGCATTCAAGCTCTATTCAGTAAAAATCATCATTTGGGGAAGGTTCTCTTGATGTGCTCAAATGTTATTTTGTAAAATGTTATTTTTGCAGAGAAACTTGAGGCGTAACATCGGGGAATAATAATATACCTCAGAAAGCAGTAAGCGGACGGTTTTTTGCTGAAGTAATTGGGATTTATTGTTTTGTTTTATACCCTGGTATTAAATACTAGCAAACATTTTTGACCAATTATTGTAAAGAAAGGTTAAAAGTGTGTTACCTGTACAAAGGGATATTGCTGTGTGGCCACCAGCTGATCAGAGCTGTTGGTCACACGAAGCAGGACTCAATCATCAGCAAGAAGCACAGTTGGCCCAATCGCAGACTGCATTATTTGGCATTTCATCAAGTTGAAGCAGCACAAAGGTCTGCAGCTATGAAAATAAGACCATGCATGGACCCTAATGCACTTCCTGTACAGCCAGTCGTTGCAGCGTAAGAATCACACATGTGACTACGCATGTGACTAAATGGTTTGGAGAGATTCTCCGCCATTCGCTTTGTAGAGTGTCCTACAGTCAAAGTAACACAAGTCAATGACAGCCAAAGAGTTACCGCTCCAGGCCGAGCGAGGGAGAACTGCTCAACCATTAATGTTAGAGCATACGCACAATCACAGGGACGGCCTGAGAGGGTGGAGATGCAATGAGATGTGAATGTTTGTGAGTGCATATTAAGATACACACACATATATAGGTCTATAGGACTCCATAGTCTATATATTTAATGGATGGTGATGAAATGGGATCACAGAGAAGCAGGAAGAGAGACAAAGTGAATCGTAGTTGGGCCACTTACATGGATACATTGGAAGCACACAGGAAACTGACTTCTTCAAAGCGCAGAGTTTTATTCCAGACAAAGAGAAGTACAGTATAACTTTAGCACAACAGTTCTCTTTCCGTTTCCTACAGGCTACACACATGCACACTGTGGGGGAGCTGAGCTACGAGAAGAACTACTGACCGACTCCCGATGGCATGCACAAAGAAAGAGAAACCACAGCACTGGAGTTAAGTTCAGCACACCTGGACAAATATTCAATCAGAACGGACTCTGGAATCTAATAATTCCGCTTTATTTTTAGTAAGTGGAGCAAGACCACGAGGCACCCAGGTGCAACTGATGTCATGCCAACTGAACAAGTAAATTAACAGCCGCACTACCAAAACTAATTCAACAAATGGCCGTACAGAATAAACATGCAAGGGAGAAAACATCCAGCTGTCTGCGGTACTGCCCCGGCTACACATGTCCATGTTAAAATACCACCCATGCAGCCTACATCCACTAAACTCATGCCAGTGGAGAGCACAGTCACACACAACAATAGTTAGGTATTTAGGTGTATACGGTAGACCTATATTTCAGAGTTTCTGAATTATAATCCAAATTGCTAGTTACTTTTACACCATCTTCATCTCTAAAAGCATAATTCAACCAACTCTGAAATGATATGACCAATTAAAGCGAAAGAAACGCAGCGACATCTGCAAGAAAGGAGATCTGCCAGATGGCACTGCCTCAAACGGAAAAGTCCGGCCCTTTCTCCTCAGCTGAAAGAATGTGTAAACACAAATCTACGATTTGTCTTGCGCCAGCCTTTTGTCTCTCCAAAGCCCATGCACCATAAACAGACAGAAAGTGACGCGCTGTAACAGACTCCCGCCGCTGGCCCACCATGCAGCCGGTGCACGACTCGCTACGGCCCGACACCACTACCGGAGCACAACAGGAGTACATGCAGAGTGGCAACCGGAGACACAGACAGACTGCTGGCCCATTAATACAAGTGACTGATATATCATGCAAAAACGTGGGGAGAGAAACAGAGAATCAGGTTACAGCGATGCCAGGGACAACACGGGGGCCTGATGCAGGGTAAACTGGCTCCATCAGTATCCATTCAGCTTGCTGATTGACTGAAGGTGGAGGTGGCTGAGGGAGTATGTTGTACCGGTGGATGCAGGTGACTGCCTTTCATTCTCCACCACACTGCAGCACAACTGAGAGTACAGCACTAAAAAAATTAAAAAAGGATCCAGCCAGCCTCATCCATCATGCAGGAACTGAGTCGCACACACCCACACACACACCCCCACACACACACCACAGGAAATCACCAACAGTAAAGCCCATGCAGAAATCCTGGCTTACGGCGTCGTGGGTCAAAGATCCAATACAGACAACTGGCTGATTGACACCCCAATTAAAATAAGGAAGAAATGCTGCTTTCAAAATATCACATGCTTCAGTTAAAAAAAAGCAAAACAATAATAATGTTTAATTCAATCAAACAGAAATAACCTGAACACACAAATACTTTACATACATCAAAACTCAAGTGCACAGATCTTTGTGAGAATCCAGACGTCCATAAAGTGAACATGCGTCAGTGTTGCTGTGATTTCCCAGCATGCTGCTGTTGCACCAGGAGCCATAAGCTTGTCACAACCACTTAGCCACAGCACCGGGAGAGGGGAACACAGAAGGATTTCTACACTAGGGAAGAAAATAAGAGCATCTGACAGCAATCTGCCATGCATCATCCTTTCGCTGCGTTCCTCTCGTGCCCTCAGGTGCCAACTACACAAACATCATTCCAATGTTGCGGAAAAGGTTGTAACATCAGTGTGGCTATGAGTCGAGCATCAGTGGGGAGGGGGGGAGAAAGGTGAAGAGGCAACAACTTAATGTGAACAAAAAAAAAAAATGCTTCAGAGGAAAAGTACCCAGCATGCCATATGTAGTGTTCTTGCACCCCCAATCATTCCCACCACAAAAACAACAAATAAAAGAAGGAAACAAGTCTATTGGAATTTAAAAATGAACATACTGCAGAGGACCAGGGAGTGGGATATCAGTGGGCTGCATCAGAGCATATCACTACAGGGAGGATGGGAGCTAGCTAGCAGTCAGTGATCAAGCAGAATTATGAGTACAGAAAGAAACAGACGAGAAGACAGGAGAGAAAGAGAGGAAAATTACCTCAATCTTACGACCTTCCACCAATGTGCCGTGCAGCTTTTCCCTGGCTTTCTCTGCGTCTGCGCTGGTCTCAAAAGTCACAAAGCCAAAACCCTGTGGTACACAGCAGAGGTTAAAGAGGTTGGTGGTGAGCGAGCGAGGGGCCACATCATGAGGGAATGTCGGGAGGGAGGGAGGAGAATCTGTGAATCCGCAGACCTTGGGGTGCACTTTGACATTGCTAGAGATAATTGGCGTTTCATAACAAAAGGTGTCCCGTGTGGCGTGCTGATACCATGTCACATTGTCACAAATGTCACGTTCACAGAGAAAAGGCGTGCAAAGAGGGAATTACTGTAATCATTAGGCAAGAACTGCAGTGTCGTTTCTGTGAATCAAAGAGAAGTCGGTGCACTTACCTTTGAACCTCTCTCATTGAAAATAATCTCTACATCCAGAATCTTCCCATATTGCTGCAAATAAATTTGAGGGAAGAAATTAGTAAAAACATGTAAGCAAAGAAGGCGGTCGATGACATCTTTGAGTCTTTTCAGGATCCTTACAACTCTTTTAGAAGCTGCTGACTTCTATATGTTGTGAATAACAACTGCTTAGCACTAGGTGTCACTATTACACAAAAAACAACATTTGAATGCGTTGTACTACTTTACTTAAACTCTGCTCTGTCCTTCTTCCTCTCACTTCGTCACTCATGCTAACACACTGACACACAATCGCTCCCTCAAGCACCGAGAGAACACCCATGAGTTTATTTCTTTTGTGGTAGCGTGACTATTTCTCCAACTAAACCCCACCCATCCTAAGCCGGCCCCTCTGCGGAGGTCCCGGGGCGTCTAGACTGATTTATTGATCCCGTTAAAAATGAGGCCCACCGCATTCCCAGCTCTTACCCCAAACATCTGCCTGAGGTCCGGGTCCCGGAAACGGAAGGGGATGTTTGAGACGTGAAGGCGTTTGGGGGTCCCTTTGGCCTCTGAGGGGTCTCCTACAGAGCCTCCTCCTCCTGTGCCGACTGAACCGCACTGTACACCCGCCTCACCCTGCGACGCCTCCTCTGCCTTTGCCTGTGGGGGGAGAGAAAGGAATAGGTTGGACAGATGGAGCTAAAGGTAATCGTGGCTCGTGATATTTATTTTAAGTTCAAGCTTTGCTGTTAATCTTTTAAATGTAACCCTGATGAAAACAATGCAGAGTTTAAAAACAAAGAATGCAGTAAGCTATTTATATACAGTCTTGATAGCATCATGAAATTAACATTATGACCTTAACTGCATATACAAGGAAATATGATTATCATGCCAGCAACGTGATCAGCTCTGTGAGGCTGTATTTAGCAGCAATGGTTTGAGCTAAATGCTGTGCTAAACGGTGCTTATATGCTCATAATGACAATGCTAACATGCTTGCGTTTAGCAGGTATAATATTCATTGTGTTCCCCATCTTAGTTTAGCTTGTTAGCATGCTAACAATTACTAATAAGCAATATGATGGGAATGTTTTTTAGGATTTAATCATGAACAGTTTTGCCCAACATTTCCATCCTTCAAGTGAAGGATCAGCAAAGTGGATCCTGAGTGGATCATGTGGTACCAAATGTAATGCAAATGCAGTCAAACGTATTTGAGATATTTCACTGAAATGCTGACGTAGAATAAACGAAAGCCAAAGTCAATATAATTCACCCTCTGGGGACCCAGAACGCCTGTGCAACATCTGACGCCTATCCATCTTAGAGCAGTTCAGATGTTTCACTATGAAATAAAAATGTCAACCTGCTAGAGGCGCTACAGGTTAAGTGAGGGGGATCACCAAAATCATCCCTATTCATCCTCTGAGGACCCTGAATGCCTGTAAAAATAATGTACGGCAATCCATCTGGTCCCTTGAGATGATAGCAGTCCTATGTCAGATTTTATGACTGTTATCATTAGCGTACCTGCACTTGTGTTACATAAATAGAAGAAACTATAATGGAACTCATCCCACTAATCTGACAGATAAGTAAACTACATCTTAAGGCTTCATAAAGCTTACGATGATGTTGATGGGGGAGGTGGCAGTGCTGATGGCTCCGTTAGCACCAGCCCCTACGTCCACGGTGCCTTGGCCCCCAGCAACAAACATGGCCCCGGGGCCAAACTCTGTCCCTGCTAGCCCGTTTTGAGGAGGGGGCGGAGGGGGGAACGCTGAAAAGGGTGGGGCCACCAATCCCTCCTGTCCTCCTGTCGAATCCTGAGAGCCCTGTGGGATCAGGGGAAGGGAGGGGGAGGGGAGGGAGGAAGAGGAGGAGACAATTTAACATATGTACTCCGTAGGCAGTGCTGGTAGCGTCCTGAGGAAGGCAGATAGAGGGGGTTAAAATCCTGCCTATTAAATTTCACTCTCTCCCTCCCTCCCTCACCACTCTGTCACTCCCCCGCTCCCTCCCCGCCTCCTCTTCCCCTCCCTCTACCTCCATATCTCTGACAGGCATGAGTTTTCAGTCAGCCAACCATGAAATATTTACAGCAAACACATCAATTATTAAGAGTAAGAAGATTCGATACACGGGTGGAGATACAAAGATGCTTACGGGATGGGTGGACACACTGGGAGATAAACACCAACCGTGACATGTTAACCGTGACATGTTTACAGCCACTGCCGCATTGTGCGATTACTTGTTTCTGTATTCTTGGATTTCTTTAAGGCGCCATCCATAATTCACATTAACTGTGTATCAGCTGGGACTTCAGCCTCAGGATCTGATTCTCTGCACTGCTGCGACTCCATCAGCAGCGGGATCATCAACAGGTTCTTTATAGCTGCTGCTGTGTGTGTGTGTGTGTGTGTGTGTGTGTGTGTGTGTGTGTGTGTGTTGGACTAAGTTTCACTTAAAAAGGGAGACACAGTGGATGAGACTGAGCTGTAAAAGAAAGAAGGCCTTAAAAAAGAAAATGCGAGTGAGACTGCTCCTTCCACACCGGACAGCATGACACAAAGCATCCAACACCATTCACCACTGCTCTGGTCTCTGCTCTGGGCTGGATCTGGGCTGGATCTGGGCTGGGTGACGCCTGAGACACTTGGTCTCCTGACAGCCTTTTTAATTAGACAAAGTAACTAAGATGCCGCAAAGCAAAAACAGCTCTCTCCCTTTCCCTAATCCCATAGCCTGACTGCACACCATTCTTCTGCAGCGGCTACCGCATTGGCTGTCAACAGCCAGCTGAGGCTAAAAGGTCCATCTGCAAGACAGACAGCTTCTGGGGTCTGACCCAAAAGATAGAGGCAGCATCAGAAAGGGCTGAGCAATCCAAAAACAGGATGGAAAAATCTGGGAAACTCATCCACTGCCACTCGCACTGTGGTCAGCTGAATATATGCTCGGGGAGAACGTGTGAAAACCAAATGTGTTTCACATCTGCCACTGTATCTTATGATATCAGAGGAAAAACCTGTTCAAAAAGAGAGGATATTAAAATTCATTGGTTAGACCGTAGCCTACCCAGGCTAGGCCAAATCAAAGCCTACGTGTACATGTTAGGGCATGCGGGCTCATGAACATGCGGTAGCCTGTATTCAGCCACTAAAGGGTGTGTCCTTTAGGCATATCCTAGCCCAGGGCTCAGTCACACACTGAAAATAGCAGGCAGATGGAAAGAAGAGAGTAAAAGAATTACAGAAAAGAGGGACAACAGACAAAGAAGGTTCAAACTTGCACAAGAGTGCTCATCATATTTCAAGTGTCAGAAAGAGAGAGTCAAGCAGAGCTGGTTTCCTTGAGGCAAATTTGTGATTTTCGGGCTACAATAATAAAATGTATTTGACTTGTAAGTTCTCCCTGAACTGAGATGCCATATCATAAACACTGATACATCACATGCTTCTCAGAAGCAGCTCTCAGTCCATAAAAACAACTTTTACCATCCTAGCTGAATAAAGCACTGCCCAACATGAACCAACTGGACGAGATGTCACAACACAACGCTCCAACTAGAGATGCACCGATGAGTCGATCAGCTGCGGATGGAAACCTGCCAGTTTTCAGCTGGTCGGCCACCCGTTCTTTTGCAGGTCATGTGGCTGCACAATGACAGGTTAACGTCGGCACACAGCAGCACACAGTAACATCACAGCCACAAACAAACTACAAATAAGATGTGGAACTAAAACCTTAAAACCATTTGGAACAACCTACTTAAATCAGACAGTTATTACTTGTCATGCATGCTGCTCGTCAGTGATTGGCTCATCTGTCCCTCGCACTGTCCTCCTTATAAAGCAACTTTAACAGAGGTTGCATTGACTTGACTAAGATGTGTTCAAGCTGTAAAGTGATGTGATCTTGTAAAATGTAGTTTTTGGCAAGAAACTTGAATAAATACAGTTTCCTGCCTGATAGCTGACGCTCATAAACTGATCATTAACCGACAATATTAGTGCCGTGTGTGCAGGGTGCTGTGGATGAGGTGCCCAGCAAGCTGCCCAGCTGCAAAGATAACCAATGCACAAAGTGTGTGCACAGTTTATTTGCCAGCGAATAAATGTGACAACTCCTCAAATCTGACTAAATATGACAATAACAAAGTGAAAGGATAATATTTCAAATATTTTACAGATTACACTGACTTCAGCTGAAATGGTTTTTCCATTCTAGAATGTTGGTCAAATAAAAAGTGAGTCTGAATCCATCCTGTCCCTTGTAGTTGTTGGAAAGAAAATAGGCAGAGGCAAATGTTGGAAAAGGCAGACATGCAATAGAACATTTGAAATTGGAGATCTCCAGCTACCACATGATGAGTCATGTGAAAAAGTGTTATTTTCATTTGAAGATTTGTTTAGTTTACTTGATATAAACAATAACGAAGTGGACTAATTGATGATCTCATAAACAGGCAGACGAATGGAAGCTGTCAGTGGATTAAGAGTGGAGAACAGTACCTCCTCAAGTCTACACAGGCATTCCTGACCCGCCGACGAAGGAGCAGCACTGCCCTACATGGCAGCATCATATAGTCAAAAGGAGAAGGGGGGGTAGGAAAAAAGAAATAATGGAAAAAGAAACAGGGGGGCTTAACAGGAGGGGGAAGGGGATTATGGGAAATAATGACATGCTCTATTAAGAGTTATTTTTCTGGTTGCTAAACGTTCCAGACTGAATTTTGCTGACTCTCAAAAGATGCAGGACTGGATGAATCAGTGACACATTTAAAACAAGCTAGGCTTCGCATTCAACTGACAAGAAACGCGATCTGAGCAGAGACAAAAACAGAGATCAAGTATCGCCTGAAATGTTTCTGATATTACAAACAAAAAGCAATAGGACCCATCCGTCCATACCGTTTCACTCTCACCTCATGCATGCAGACACACACACAAACACCCAGCGGTCGTGTTACCTGAGACACCATATGTTTTTCCATAGACGGAGAGGATGAGGGGAGGGGGGTGGGGCCTTTCCACGGCAAACCTTTCAAGCGTGCATCTACTGTCTGTCTGCTGACTTCAGCCTCTAACCAACCAAGTGAAGCACACAGCAGCTACAGAAACACTGAACAGCCAAGTGATGATGCGACTTAAACTCATTAATCATGCACATTATTTACAATGTGTCTATTGGAACTATCTAGCGCCGGTAAAGTTGCCTGGAAGAAGAGAGAAATTCTCTTTACGGCTTCTTCTCCCTCTGCAATCCGTCTCTTTTCTTTTCCTCTGGTTGGAGAACCAAGTATGATTGCGTTCAGCCCCCCACAACCCCCGCCCCTGCTCTTTCCCCTTCCTTCTTCATGCTTGCCTGCCACGCTTGATGAAAGCCAGAGGGAGGTTTTTTTCTCCCCCCCTTTTAAAACCAGTACCCGCCCCTCAAGTCACTCAAAGCGCATACTGCACCGTGTTGTCCATCACAGCGCAGGCCACAGCCCATCTCCTTATATGGTTGCCTCTGTGCAGGAGCTCCCTTCTCTCCTTCCTGACTGTGGGCCAATCAGATTACAGAAAGGTTGCTCCTTAGAGATACATCATAGTTCAGTGAAAGTCAAAGATAAATGTTATGATGTAACAAAGGGGATCTGAAAAGCTTTGAGTCCCATTTAAAAGTGCTTTTTACAAGATTGGGAGCTCAGCCGGCGGCTTGCAGCTAACGGTGCTGACGGCACAAATATTGAGAGCAATGCACAGCAGTGTCTCTGAACGAACACACAACATGCACTAAAAGCAGTGGTTGCCGGCCTGGCAATGTAAACTCAGAGCTCAGATAACAACACATACAGAGGGAGTGTGACATCATCTTCTAAGGTAGACATTACTCTACTTTATCTTTACATAATAAATATACTGATAAATCAATGCTCCTAATGCCGTATATCGCACCTTGAAGAAGACTAAAAGCCACTCTGAGTCTGAGATCCGTGACATACAGCTTGTCTGTTTTTGACAGCTCGGATCATCATCACCATCAGCATCATTGTCATAATCACACTGACGGCCCTTTATCCAACACTCTGATTCACCTTGGGCAGGCCAACTGGATCTAAAAATAAAATCCCCTATGCACAACTCAGATTTTTGTTCAACTGATAAAACACAACAGACCAAAACACAAGTAAAAATTTTAACAGTAAAAACAAAACAAAGAACAGTTTGTGTTTTCAGTAGAAACACAGCATTAACAGACGAACAAAAGCACTGCTGTCTTAATTTTTCTGGCTTTACCAGACAGCTGGTAAAAAGAGTGACAGGGCAGGGATGGGTGGAGACTCTCAACCATGCCAGATGTTTTGGGGAACCATTGCAGAGCATATTAATGATTGTGTGAAATTTTGGCAGCTAACGTGAATACAGGGGAAATACTGGCTTTGGATCACATGCTGAAACGTTGCTTGCAGGTGAATGCATATCTCGTGTTCTCTGCGTCTAAGTCGATGGCACAACTCCCGTAAAGGAGCGCCATTTGCACTGTTTTCCTCGTTCCTCGTTTTTTGATGTGGAACCAACATGATTTGAGTCCCAACAATGTAATAATTGGGCAAAAACACTTTTAGATTCTATTAGATTGATAATCTGCAGATTAATCAAGAATTAAAATGATTGTTAGCTGGAGCCCTGACTGAAGAATGCTAAAATTAAAAAATAAAGCTAATTAAAAATAAAAAACATTTAAAAGTGCATCGCAATAAAAATAAAAATAACAATTATGATGGGCTAAAACAGAATATTGTTCCCTCCATTATTGGCCTTAATTCAGCAGGTGCCCTGAGCCCTCAGCCAAAACATGATGAACAAAAAAAGTAATTACAAACTCATCTCAAACACACTGACTTATCCTCCCTCTAGTTCTCAGCCTGACCTCGTGCAGAGGCACGTTTCATGTTTCACAGGCATGACCACCACTGTAACACCGACATCCTCACTATCGCTCATACCTCATCACTGATTGACATTTACACTTTTTACCCCACCTTTAATCCAGACTGATTAACAGAGAGACCAGCAGGATGGGCTTTTCCCTGTTTATGACCGAGAATCCTTATATCTAATACTAAGCACAACAAAGCGTTGTTCAGTAAAAGCCTGCATTGCTAATCCGGAGATGCAGCAAGATGGGGAAAAAAAAACTGTACACTGCTGTCACGACTCCTGCATAAGATGTTTAAATTTAAGAACCCGACGGCACTGACTTGCTGCTGCAGTGTGAGATGGGGTACAGTGTGTGCAGAGATACGTTACAGTGCTGCTTGTCATGCAGGAGTAGGCATCCTGCAGACACTGCATACAGCGAGGGCTCTACTGTACCACGGCTGTGCGTCGCAATGTGCCTTTCTGTGTGCATGCATGCGTGGCGTGTTGTGGTGCAACATACGTATTGTTTTCACACCTTGACCCGCTGCATATAGCCCCGGGCAGCAGCAGCTAGGGGTGGAGTAGTGACACACAGCGCATTGGACCACCAACTCCCTATGTGCACTTTGGTTTAGTGCTAAATCTCTGATAACAGGTGAGACTGTGTTCCTGTGAGATGGGAAATCAGTATTATTTTAATGTGACAGCTGTCACAAACACCGAGAGAAACACCCACAATCCCACAGGATAATTATAAAGACTAAAGATAAATAGGGTGTCGGTTAAACGGAGTGTAGTTTGTGTTTAACATGACACTTAACAGCAAAATACGCAGGTACCTGTCAATAAGTTATGAGAGCGCAGCTGTTCCTACGTCCATATCTCATGTGTGTGCGGCTCCACTCCCAAACGAGGGCGCGCGCACACACACACACACACACACACACACACACACACACACACACACACACACACACACACACACACACACACACACACACACACACACACACACACACACACACACACACACACACACACACACACACACACACACACAGAACCCTGAGGGTAACACACTTGGGCGTGGATAGCTTGCAAATTCCTTTAAGGTTGGTTGTCGTGTTGTCACTGGCTCACTGAGCCGTCCTGCGGAGATAATATGGGAGATGAAAAAGCCTAAAGCCACTCGCTGCCTTGCAAATGGCTCAGCGGCTTGGTTTGACACCTATCCTGCCGGGCTCAGGGCTAAGTAGGTGGTTATGATGTAACACATGTGGACATCTACAAACACACACAGACATGGGGATAAATGTTTTCAAACTAAAAAGTCACGCTGACATGATTTTGTCGTACTGCAGGGCTGTGTGCTCCATTCATAACATTGACATTCTAATTCTAAATCAATAATCGACTGGCGCACAGCTCGAGTCTATTCATCGTGTTCGAAGACAGTATTTCTGCAGTGGCAGATAAAGATCAGGCTACACTAATATTATTAGTATAATACTATTTGTAGGAGTTGATTCCAGTGCTGGCTGCGTAGGATTGTTTCCGACAAACATTTCCAACAACTCCAGAGTATTGTCAAGAGCCAAAGATAGGTCATTTCAACATTTTTTTTTATCTATCTTTTCAATCCATATTTGTTGGTATTTAGCCGTTGAAAAACAACATGCAGCCAAAAGGCTGTTTGCTGTCCCACTCGCTACACACGATGGGAATCACGTACCTCTATTAACGGGGGGTTTAGAATCAATTTAACAGCAATAATTACATTTATGCAACCGCAATACATACAAATCTTCATTCAAAAACGTTTGAATGTAAAAAGTAATTACATTTAGAGTGAAATGAAGAAAGTAATGTAAATCGGCAGGATCAATCTTTGTGTGCTGCAGTGATGGTGCAGGCTAGATCAGAATGAGCACATCAGCAGGCTGACTATGGAGTCCACCCCGAACCCAGCGAGAGGGCGTCCACTGTCTGGAACATCCCAGTCGTTATTAACCATATTTGAGTCAATGCAGCGACGTAGTTAACTATGTTTCTTTTCGACTAAAAAGAAAAACAACCTTTCGCACACATTGTAATTACTTGATTTTTGAACCAACCAGAAAATGCCCCAGTAGGGGACGGTGAGCTGTCCTGGACTGAAGTCACACTAAGGGCGTAACGGCCCCTCTTATGCACACTGTAAACTACAATACAGAGCTGTGCCGCCCAAAATAGAGGACGGGGACGTAAAAGTTTACGGAGGACAGTGTGACTGGTGGTGGGTCACCTTTAAAGTGCATTCCCACATGCAACTAACGCCCCCACCCCCTTCCAGTTACTACCACCATCCTCCATTTGGGGGTCATTCTCTTTGAAGAGGAATAACATGTTTAGCTTACAGCTGCCCCCTGCAGGGGGGTGGGGGGGTGGGTGGTGGGAAACAGGGGAGAGTAAAAAGACTGACAACCTACACCTACGCCACCATGTTGTAGTAAAAGGTGTAGGTTGTTGTAACAAATCTACAAATTAACACCAACGCCTACCCTTTGAATCTTCAGTCATAACTGAATTAGCTGTAACGTGGTGAACTGCAGGTGATAGGTCAACGCTGATGACCAGGGATTAACCAACGGGATCCTTCGAGTAGGTCAAAGATATGTAGAGTGTCTGTGTGCAAAACACGTGGTTGTTGCTGTGTGGGTTCAGTTAGAGCAACTACTGCATGTGTCTGAGTCTGTTGTGTCGTACAGAGGGGGTAGTCAAATAGTCCTGGCAACAACTGGTGATTGTGTGTGTGTGTGTGTGTGTGTGTGTGTGTGTGTGTGTGTGTGTGTGTGTGTGTGTGTGTGCGGAAACAACTGTGCCTTAACACCTGTCTCCTTCAATCTGGAGACCGATGAAGTTTAAGCTGCATGGACAGCTTGGATGACAACGTTGAACTGCTCGACAAAATCTCAGCCTCCGTCCCTCGCCCTCATGACACGACATGACACGCGCGCATGCATGCGAAATGTAACATGACGTGTGTGTAGTCAGCATGGCGAGAGCATGTCGACTGCAGGCGAGCGAGCAGCGGTCGCTACCTGATGTCTGCATGTACCTCCCTGCCACCTCGCTCAATCCCAACACCCCCGCTGAGGCCCAATAGGAACCAAAGACCAGCGAGCAGGACGTGCTAGAACAGAGCCAGAGAACAGCTCTCATCCTCAGGCTGTCTCTCAGCTAAAGTAGCACAGACACGCCCACCGTATGCTAAGAGCAGCCTAGCACACATCAACCATAAACATTATATGCTGCAGTGTTAAGCAGCCGTCTTACTATGTCGCCATTCAGCAACGTACGGCTCGGCTGATGCCTCTCTGTGTATCGTCTCCACTCCAGTGACACAAGGACCCAATGTTGCATGACTACAGAGTAAAAAGCCACTGATATGATTTCTTCCAAAAAAATATTTAAGATAATTGAGTGCAAAGGGTTAAAAAGTGAAAGAAGCAGAGCTGCAGGGACAAGCCCTGCTGTTACTGTGATGCCCTGCCAACTATCTGACAAAGGCCTCACCTGGGCCAAGACGTATCAAATCAAAAACAGGCCATACCATGAACGGCACCAATTACAGTTTCATCAAGCCAAACTACACGAATGGAAAATAAATCATTAATAACCTCCTGCTCGTCTAGATCTTGCAGTTCTCGGCATGTGGGCAAAGTTGCTTATAGAAAGTGAACTTACCGGTAGCATTGCTTGGTAGTACAGCCCCATCATTGTCTGATCTAGAGGAACAACTGCTGACCAGCTCTCCCCTTCCCTGTGTGTCTGTATCTCTCCTCCTGTTCCTCCTCTCCCCTGCCTGTGCTCCAAGACCATGAGCCGACGATGGCTTCAGTCCACGTCTGTCTCACACTTTCAAATTCTCCCTCGTTCACTCCCTCTTCCTCTTCCTTGCCTTCGCCGGTGTCCCTTCTCCCACTTCTCCAGCACGCCAGCCTCGCCTCGCCTGCCTGTCACTCTCTGCCTCTCTTCTATTCCGTCTCTGCGGCCCTGCTGCTCTGATCTCCCTCGGGCCTTTCTGTCTCTCTCCTCTCCTGACAGCCTGAGTCTCTTCTCTTCTGTTTCTCTCTTCTCGTTGCTCTGCGTCTGTCATTCACACGCTCGCGTTACACGTCCCGCTGCTCCCCCTGCTCCCTCTTGTTCCCGCCCCCCTTTTTAAAACTTTCCCTCCCTCTCGGCCTCAGTCCCTCCTATCCATCAAAGCATCCATCCTTCCATGTAGCCATCTAACCCTGCTTCTGGATGGAGTCAAAAAGCTGCTGTTGCCTTCTCCTCGAAGCCCCTGGAGAGAGAAAAGGAACAGGAAGGAAGGAGATGCTGTCTTCTATCCACGCACTGGCTGCCTGAGAGTACAGAACACGAATGCGACCCCCACTGCATTGCAGCTTTTTTTTTTTTTTTTTTTGATGATTTATTTATTGCGTGGCAGCCAGTCAGCTCCAAAAAGCAGCGGTAGGAAGGCCAGTCGGTAGACAGCTAGGTAGCTAGCTGCGTGGGTAGGCTCCTAGATCTCCAGCTCTCTGCTGCAGCTGCCTTCATCACACAGATGGAAGTCTCACAAAACTGAGGGAGCGCCAGCCCCGACTCCAGGATCTAAACCTCAACCTGCACATGAATCTGTATTTCGCTGCATTGCGCCTTTTTCTTCTGGCTCTGGCTCAGTTCCCCCACTACCCACCACTATATTGTTAGGAGGCGCTTAATTTGCAGAGATGAGAGTGCAGTTCCTTACACCGCATTTTCATATGGGAGGGACTGAACTCTGCGGGAAAAAAAAGCCATGATGCCAAGCTTTTAGATATGTGCTGAGGCTGGCTAGAACTGGGTCCAGAGGGATGCAGCGAGGGCAAGATATGTGATTGGAGGTGGTGGTAGTGGGGGAAAGGGGCTAAAGAAGGGAGCCCGGCTGGAGTGGGGGACAGGGACACAGAGGCAGTGGATGCGAGCGAGAGATAACGGGATAGAGGGATAAATGGATAAAGGGCTGGGTGAAAAAAAAGAGCCAGGGATGACAGGATTAGGGGCTGTAAGTGAGGAGGATGAGAGGATGAATAGGGGATGATCTGAGGATTAAGCACACAGACTGAACACTGCGATAAACACACGCAGCCACGCACACAAACACATGCACATTATGTACACAGAGATGTGCTGTGATCTGCTGCACTGGCTGGCATGCACACATGGCTGTATCCACCGCGCACTAATCAGCTAATTCAAACACATCATCTACAGATAATCAATAGCCCAGACTTAACGTTTCTATAAGAAAAGTGACCCGTTTGGATGTGTGTTTTCTAATAACCCTGATCATCTCTGTAACCGAAACAAGCAGGACACACACACACACTCACACTCACACACACACTAGATATACTAGACAGGCGCATTACCAAGACAAATGCACTGCAGCAATGAACACACCAATCCGGCAGCTAAGCAAGGCAGGGCTAGCGACATTTGCATGCTAACCAGCAGCTAGTGTGCAGGAGTCTACTAATATGTGTGCACTAGGGTAGAATATAGAGGCGTGAATCTTTGGCTTCACTTCGATTTGATTAACGATACAGTAGTTGGCGATTCGAGGAGGACAATTATTTAATTCTTTTTGGAAACTATTTGATTCAATTCTGTAAACCACGATTCGATTCAGTAACTTGTAACCAAAATTCTATATCCATGAATTAAACATGCATTAATGTGAGTGAGACTATCTGTATTCTTCTGAAAGGTGAAAAAATAAACAGACCACAGAATTACTTAATTAACATATTTATTCTATAAAAAAAGTAGTCCTGCATAATATTTTATGCTTAATACAAAATGTAATGCTGAGTTATTTTTAACATTTTTCAATAGACTACATGCTGGCAGGGGAGAGAGTGTCTTAAACGTATTAAAACATCAATCATAAGTAAGAATCCTAATTCCGCATTTATATCGATTATTGGTGAAGCCAAAACGATTCATTCTATTTATTTATTTAACAGATCGATTTAGTTGAATCAGTAGGACTGACAATCGATGCATCGATGCATCGAATGAATCCTTACACCTCTAGTAGAATATATTGTCGGGGAGCACCTTTAAATAATTTATTTAACAAATGCAGTCTGGCTTTGAATTCAACGGCAGACATGGGGAGTTTGGGTGTACTGCAGATCATAAGTGTTCTCTGCCCAGGTGTTCGTCTTACAAGCAGATGAACCTGGGCAGGGCCACGGCTGCAATATAAGTCTGCTCTAACCGTGCAACTGACTATTGTATAATTCTGTGCCCTGCAGGCAAGCCATCTTAAATAACTGCTTCCTTTTCTGTTTCACCTCTGCTCTACTTCTCTGCATCATCCTCTCATTCCTACATTCCCCCACCTGTAATCTGGCTCACAATCTTTATTTTTAATGTAAGATCAACACCCAAAACAAAACACAGGACACAAGGGAAGGGCAAATTTACATCTACATCAAATTAACTTTAAACCCAGAAATTTTCTCACACGCTCAGACAGCCGTATTTCAAAGAAAGTAGATACCACTGGAGAGGCAAAAAAAAAAAAAAAAAGACTACATGAGAGATGAGGCCTGTGAGAATCTCCCATGTTGTGATTTGGGGAGGGAGGCAGGGGCGAACAGGCACACAGACCAACACTCCCCTCCTGTGGCACTGCCAGAGAGCTGCACATCCCAAACACCACCTAGAGACGCACGTGCACGTGCACACCGGCACACAAACGGAGACAAAAGGTGCACGAATGCAAACTGTCAGATAAACACACTCAGATAGGCTTCAACACACACGCGTACTGAGCTGGTCTGAGCCACTCAATGTGCTCTGCTGCTTGGAGGTAGATAAGAAAATAGTCGGCTACCCTGCCACTACGCTGCACACATAAGGTACTCATTACTGAGAGCAATATGCATGGAGAGACACTTAGAATGAGAGAGAGACAGAGAGAGAGAACGTGTGAGAGATAGGAACAGTATCGGGAAACAGTGCTGCAGCAGCATACAGAGATACTTAAAAGGAGGCGATAGCCTAATTTCTCTTTCGGAGGGTCAAGCCTTCGACAGAGAAGCTCAATTGCTACCAGTTCTCCTTCATCAATTATTCTCCCAGCCGTCATTTATACGCTCCCATCGAGGGGAAATAAAAGAGCCCTGCAGAACATGAGAACTGTCTCAATAATGATGTTGGTGGTGTAACAGAGCCGCCTATAGGACTAGATAGAAAAGATGTACATTATACTGTATTAGGGCTGTACCAAACGTCATTATTTTGTTAAATCAACTTTCTTTAATGAAAATAACTCGTCAATGCGTGCTTCCCTTTGTGTGCGACGAGCAGGGAAGCAAAGGGTTTGTCGAAACGCCAGCAAATATGGATTGCAGAAGAAAAGTTTGTTAGATAAAAACAGACTTGGACTTTTGGACCCAACAACACTCTGGAGTTATTGGAAATGTTTGGCTCACGAGGCAGAAACAATCCCACTGGAATCAAATTCTACAAATAGTATAATACTAATAATATTAGTGCATTTACCTGAAACTGCGCAGGAACAAGAAAGCTTTGAGCTATTCAGGACACAACTATACTGGATACAAAAAGTGTCACTTTTGTAAAAGCGACCAGACTATGCCACGTTATGTTGAACCCCGTTTCTTTGGATATTTTTGACAGATATTTACTTTAACATTCCTTGTGATAAAAACTCAATGAGAATTTGCTTTGTGGTTGTTCAACTGGGTCTGGGTGGCTGAAATCTCAGCAGACTCAAGGATTCTGTGTAAAATCCTTTTTATATTTATTAATACAGAGGTTTTGCAAGCCATCACCAATCTCTTACCTGACTGTGAGGTGGGTATCCATGGAAACCAGGGTTTAAAGGTTCATTGTTCTGCAAGAGACAACAGGAGGGAAGAGAGTGGTGTAAGTGGCTGTGGTTTTGAAAAAGGAATGGATGCAGCGAGACCGTCCAAAATGGGCAAAATGCACACTTATTTTCAAAGTAACTGGAGAAAAAGTGAGAGGTATGCTTGTCACAACCCCTCTCTATAATCTAAAGCACAGCTCACTACCAGGACTGGGAAGCAGCACAGGCCACCCGCCAAATGATGGTGAAATATTCAAGTGGCTGCTGGATTTGTTTCACTCAGCAGCAAAAAGAAACAATGGGAATCTATTGAGTGGCTGGTGGATTTAGGAATCCAACAATAACAGTGGCAGGTGGACATAAAAGTTAATTTCCAATTACTGCTCACTACTATGCAAACCATTTTAAAAACCTTAAACAATCTCAGTGCTATTGTTTTTTAATACCCATGCTTATGAAAAGCTAAAATGTTTGGTAACAGGACAAACTTCAAACAAAGACACTGAAGGAAAAAGACTTGAATTAAGTTAACAGCAGTCTGTGTGGATGCCATGACTGGTGAACCACTACGGCAGAGGGTTCATATGCAGCCATAACCAATCAAAATGCTCGAGCAGAGCACCCCATCCCTCATCGACCCTGCCCCAGAAACCAGTGTTGTGGTTAATTGCCCTGTAATTACTTTTAATTAGATTATTTCTGTCTCTCTATCTCTTTTCTCTCCAAGTATTATTTTCCCCTCCGTGTCACTTTTGCCCCAGCGAGAGCAGCCATTGTTTGCGGCAGCGCTAGGTGAGGAGGAGGAGGAGGAGGCAAAAGAAAAGAAAAACGAGGGGGAGCAGGAACAATGGAGAAAGTTAAACAAACCATGATATTTTGACAGAGAGAGAGGGAAATGACAACGGCACAGTCTAATCTGCTGGCATGCCTCGCAGAGAAAACATGACCGCCTAGTGAGACTCATGCCTTTGCTCTCCTTGAGGCATGAGTCTGACTAGGCGAGAATGGGGGAGGGGAGGAGGAGAGGACGAGAGGAGGTCTGAGGGGGAGAGAGAAAGAGAGATGTGCATATGTGTGTTGGGGGATGGGGGGTGGAGGTCCCATATAACTGCTGATGTTTTTGTTACATTTAATCTGCAGGACTGAGGAGCAGACAAATGTCTAAATCCACGTGCTGCCCCTCGGCCTGAACCTACTTGTCCATTCAGTAAACAGCTTGAGCGTGGGCCGTGTAAAGCGACTGCAGTGAGGAGGGCACATTTGGCTCCTGAAGAGTGTCAACAGAGTTAACCTTCTGGCCCTGACCTCCAGCTGCCTCCTGCAGAAATCACTTCCTGATAGCATTCATC
Organism: Eutrigla gurnardus; assembly: GCF_963514095.1. Lineage (NCBI taxonomy): Eukaryota > Metazoa > Chordata > Actinopteri > Perciformes > Triglidae > Eutrigla > Eutrigla gurnardus. The sequence continues at coordinate 15,325,981 of NC_139931.1, read as the reverse complement.
CAGCCAATCGAGGGCTAGCGTCTGAGACGGCCGGCCACGCTGACGGCAGAATGACACCAGTTTGTCTAGACGTACAAAAGAAACAGATCTCAAAGCTGATCGCGAAGAGCTCACCGACGCATTGCAACTCTTTCAGAGACTAGGACCTGGGAGATGTGGTGGCTAAGAGCAAAAACAGATGTGGCGATGGCGTATGGATGAATGAAGGAGTGTCTAGACGGAGAGTGGGACAGAGGGAAGCCAAGGGGGGACGAGAGCATGTGCTTAAAGAAAGGCCCAGATGTAAACAACAGGTATGAAGGAGAGAGAAAGCTTTTTCTTTTGATGCAGTAAACTCTTGACTCTGTGTGTAATTGTGCCCAGACTCGGGGGTCCGTCCTCCTTTTACCCAGTCTGAAACAGCCCTTTCTTTGTCTTCATTCTCCACTTCCTGTTTCATCTGGAACCAATTTCCCCCTCGTGCCTCATCCCCAGGGGGAACACTCTCCTTGGTGCGCCGCAATTACAGGGAATGGACAGGCTTATATTCAGCAAAATACTGACTGTGTGAATGGCTGCTGGTGCTCACCACGGCACAGATGGAAAGGCAGTATAACCAGGTCACAGAGCAGAGTGTCGAGTCTACAAAGTCTTGGGCAATGTCAATGAAACTCTTCCTATTCTATTTTTTTTTTTTTTTTTTTTTAAAGATGCATGTTGGGAGTTACTAACACTGCATTTCAGATGGGATTGAACCTGCATTCTGGTTTCAGTGCAGCAAAAACTAGCTAAACACTGTGGTGGTAATGTGATAAATCAGCTGTACTTCTACAAAATAGGTACGATTGCAGCAGGTGGTAAAATAAACAATGTTTCTATCCCATTTGCAGTCAAAGTACGGGGGAAGGCGCTGCACTAGCTATAACAACTGGGAGGAGAAGAAACACTGGAATGACAGTGAAATCTAAACCAAAATTACACCCAGCCATCAAATTACAGAGTCACTGCTGGTTCTGCCGCGGACAGAGTGGAAAGAAGAAAGAGAAAGAGGAGGAGGAGGAGGGAGAGTAGGGTAGAGTTTAGCAACATCTGGAATCAATCTGTCCACAAGAAGGAGGGAGCAGGTTGGATGGATGGGGGTTGGAGAAAAGAAAGGAGAAAAAAGAAAAGAAAGAACAGAAAGAAAATAAGGGCAGAGACAGACACACAGGAGGAATGTGGGGGAATAAGACGGCCAAAGCCAAGAAGCGGAGAGAAATATAAAGCAGTAAAACATTTGCGAAATGGAGACAATGAGTCATAAGTGAGGAATGCCATGTGATTTATATTTTCTTAAGGGGTGGGGGAGGGGAGTTGGGGGTCTGAACTTGATACCTAGTATTCAGAGACTCGTGTTTACTCGCACTAAAGCACACACACACACACACACTTCCTTTGCTCTGTGGCTTTTTAAGTATATTACATGCCTGTGAGTCTTGAAAAGTATACAACAGGCGCCCTCATTGATGCCTGCCGCGCTTTTTAAAATAAATAAATGAAAACACGGCACGCTGCGCTAAGCCTGTCCACGTTGAGAGCTGGGCTTTCCTACTGCATTTCTGCAACTTTCCATGAAGTTAATTCCATATAGTTTGCGAGCAAGGAGGAGCCTTTTGAGGGCGCCGGCTGGCTGACCGAGGGCTTCTGACGGCACTGGCAGCGATCGGCAAAAGCACAGAAAAGCAGTCACACTCACACATAAACACTCTCCCTCCCTCCCTCCCTCCCTCTCTGTCCCCCTCTGAGTGCAGGGCAAAACTAAAGGGCGTCTCTCTTATTTATTTTCACTCACTCCAACTTGCTATTTTAAGAGAAGGAAAGAAGTTGGGGAGTTGCTGGAGCAAACGGGCAAGAGCAGGGCAAGAAAAAAGGAGCGAGCAGTGGTGAAGGAAGGCAAAATGACATGAGGTCAACAGATGGAGGGAGGGAAGGGAGAGAGCGGGAGGAGGGGGGCGGGAGGAGGGGGGCGGGTTAATTAAGCAGGCTGCTGCAGGCATCCAATGCTCCCCAACAGAACAGCCTGAGGAGGTGGACTGTGGCGAGGTTTGGCTTTATTATGGTCGCAATCATAACACCTAATGTACGAAAGAAATCCCACCTGCTACCACCAACAAATCACTACCCACGAGTCCAAACTCCCGACACTTTAGACTGCAGAGGACTGCAGCTTTGAGCCGGCCTCCAACCTCAACAGAATGCGTGATGGAAATCTGAATCGGGTCAAATTACTTTTAACAGCCTCGCGAACATCACAGCATCTGAGACGCGGCAAACCGACCGCTCGTGTGATCGTCAGGAGATTCTTGGCATATCTTCGGCCCGATGACGTCAGCAACCGCTTAAACTCTATGAAGTCAACAAATCGCAAGTGAGTTGGGGCGGGAAAAAATGTAGATCAACACTGTTTGAGAGGATCAAACAGAAGCTCCATAAAACGCAGAAGCCGAAGTAGAAGGAATTAATAGAACAGGCCGAAGGGCATCAGACAGAAAGTGATGATTGTGATACGCCCCAAAAAAGGTATCAAAGTCAAATGAAGAGGTTGGGAATGACAAATGCAACGGGATAGGCGATGTGTGGAGATGTGAAGACAGAGGAAGACAACCTGGAGGGACGAAAGCCATGATGAGTAGCAGTGCTTCCATATGGACTGAGGGCTTATTTCTTAAGAATGGGAAAGCAACAGCTATCCATTTTCTATTTTAGTTGTCCCATTATGTCCATGACACCGCATGGCAACGCAGCACGGCTCACTGTCTGGAGCTGGACTTTTCTCAGACTTCCTGTTTCCATTCATTTAGCTATCCATATGATAGATAAATAAACCTCCTCATGTCACTGCAAACACTTCGCTGGCTGGAGGGAGATCGTCTGAAGGGTTTCCTACCAACTGTTGGCTAAATTGTCATGTGTCATATGTGTCATTTCAAGCAAATATCACAATCCAGCCGGAGCGTACAGTTTAATTAAGCAAAGTGACGTCATCTCATACTGTGCAATCAGTGTGACAGCTGCAGGAGTGCTGCCCCCCCCCCCACACACACACACACACACACACACACAGTTTGTTGATGGCTACATGCAGGGTCATATTGTTTCTTTTCATAAAAGGTTTCTGAAAAAACATCTTTGTAAGGGCTAATTAATTTGTCTGCTTCAGAAAATGACAGTTAGTTTGAATCACTTCTTTTGTGGAATAAACATTGTTTTACGTGCTTAAGAACACATCAATTACGTCTATGCCAGTAATTAATCACCGACTACAATTCTGGCAGTGGGGTGTATTTTTTCATTTTAAAAGTGGGAAGCTGTCTGTGCCGTGTTTTGCCCTGTAAGCGCGCGTGCTGCTTCATTGTTGTCAGATCTAATTATTTCCGTTCGTCGTGTAGTGCGCCGCGGGTGTGCATTATGTTACAGTGAAACTAGAACACACACATCTACGGGAGGTTTCCGTTTCAGGCTCGGACAGATCGTCAGAAGTATACTTATTGGAGAGTGTGTCACATCAGAGTGCTCAGCATCAGCTGATCCTCTTAATGAAGTACTCGGTGGACAGATTTGGACTCGCTATTAGACATGGCTGATGGATGGCTGACCTTAAAGAGGACAAAGCATCACACACACAACTTAGTCAGTCCAGGTATATTAACGGAGTGGCCATTATTTGTGACCCTGTGGCAGCTGTGACGACGCCGTGCCAGTGTTTCACAGACGACCCCATGTAAGGGAAACACCGAATTGACATTTCCCTCTGTGTGGGTGGAGATGGGAACACATGTGACAGTTTGGGGGCAGCCGTGGGGAGGAGGCATGGAGGGGGGGGGGAGTGGTGACATGATGACCATAAAGGGAGAGTTCACATACGAGTGTCATCTTAAGGAGCTGAAAGCAGTAAAGAGAGAGAGAGCGAGAGACCTCTGCTCTATTTTCTTATTTCCGTGAATGTTTGTTCTTCCATCTGATTATTCCTTTATGCTTCGGCTGTTGCTCAATAAAGACCCGTGAAAAGAACAGAACGCACACACGTGCACAGAAAGAGAGAGAGTGGGGATGTGAGAGAGGGAAAATAGGAGTTGAGCAACTTTGCACAGAGAATTTTTAGCTTATCGTTGCCGGTTCAAAAGTCAAGGGTGACTAGCGCTTTGGTCCGGCTCAAAGTTTAACAGCAATCATTAAACAGCAGAGCGTAATGTGAGACTGGGTAGGATCGCCTACGACCCTCTGTAACAAATATTAACCCACATAAGTACGGGCTTGGCCCCTCTGCCTCTCTGCAATACTGTTCCCCTTCTGAGGATTGTTCTTCTTTGCTGTGAATAATTCAGGCGGCTGACTTCTGAAGGGCTCGCAGACTTTTAGGCTACAGCTACACAAAAGGCTCTCTGGGCACAGGCAGGTTGCTATCTGTGCTTATTGGCAACAGCAGCATTTTATCTGCCATTTACAGCTACGCTAGGCAGCCATTTGTTTTCATTATTTTGTAACGTTGCAACATCTCGATAACAAGTCAAAAATAATGACATCAAAAAGGCCAAACTGATGTCTGATGGAGACTCATCAAACTTAATAATAATAATATGTTTATATGTTGTGTATGTTTTATATTTATAATACTAATATGTTAACTTCATGCATTATTTTAGTTATCAATCAATTGTAAATAAAAAAAAAATCACTCATCTAACTCATAAAATGTATTGTAAAAAATTAGAAAAAAAATGTACTTAATTTCTCATTGGGCTCCTGCACGGAGAAAAAAAAGTTTACACAAGCGTTCTACATGCAACACGCAACACAGGCCGTGATGATGGCGAGCATGCTGAAACCACCACTCACTACTGCTCCGGTAATAACTCATCTCAGTGATCAACCCAGCCCTTGCCTGGCCCCCTCCCTTTGCTCTGGACCGTTAAAGCGATCAGTCCGGTTTAATGCCCTCTCCTAAATGAGCTTTGATCTCGTTAGCGCGACACAAAGCCTCTTTACTGCCAACGATAGGACAAATCGGCTCTCCGAAACAGAGAGAGAGAGACGGGCCGGAGAGCGAGTTATAAACTGTACTCCCACTGCATCCGAGTGGACCACAGCACTGCCTCAAGGAGAAGCATCATACTACAGAGAGTGGGATAAAAATAAAAATAGATAGAGGAGGGAACGAGTCAAAGGAAACGAGGAGGAAAACAGACGAGACGGATGTGGTGGAGAAAAGAATAAAGAGGTAGATGTAGCATAGATTTGAGTGATGGAGTGAAAAAGAGAGATAATCAACGATGGCAGGCTCCAGCCCTTCCCCCCCTTCATCTTTGATGGGACAGTAGAGAGAGAGAGGGGGGGGGGGGGGGGGGGGGGGTCACCTCATTGGCACACTGAAAGCCTGTGAACCAGGAGTCAATTAGCAATCTGGAAATATGCTTGGGGGAGAAATCAGAGGACAGCTAGAGGGGAGCAGGGGGTGTGAGGGGGGGTCTGTAGTTGGGTTTGTAAAAGGCAGAGCGGGGGAGGAGAGCAGGACACCAAAAGGGAGAGAGGAGGCTGCACTCTCATTTATTATTACAGTCCTGATTTACAGTCAGCAATCTACCATCTCTAGAGCTCAACGGGAATACTATAGTAATTGCTGGATGCATTCAGTTATATAGGAGCATCCTCACCCTGAGCACGCACGCCGCCATAGTGCGAGTCTGCCACACAACTCACTACCATGACTGCATTAACCCTCAATGTCATTTTCTTTTTTATTTACCCGTCGTATAAAGTGCCACCGCTCAGCAATTCATCATTCAGAGCCTCTCTTCCTGCTTATCTCCCCTCCTACTGACGGTGTCATTCCTGCCATCCATCACCCTCCTCTCATCCGTTCTCATGGTCCCTGATGGGTGCAAACTAATGGCTCTGATTTCCTTTCTGCCCGCTCTCTCCTTGCTTCCATCCTTTATTTCTCCAAACACCCATCCATCAAGGACGCATCTGTCCGAGTCGCACCTCCAAATATTGTGTCGGTTCAAACCCCACTCTTTATCGCCCTTTGTCCTCCAACTCCATGGCCGCTCACTATTCCTATGCATCTACCATCCACAACCCCCCCCCCCCCCCCGAGTGCCCAGCGATCAATACAACCGATGGGGAGCGAGAATCCTCCCCATGCCACGCTGCTCATTGTCACATCATCTTTGCCGGCGGGCTATAACCGTTCCCAATCATCAGCCTGCATCCTCTTTGAAGCTCGCCGAGCATCACAGCATTACGCAGGACCTATTTGTCATCGGATTGTATTATTACCGATTCCCCTAGATTCAGTTACCTGCAGATGACCTCAAACATGTCCAACCTGCCCTTCGAATACTGTTAGTGCCATCTCCCTGGAGAAACACCAGGCGTCAGGTACAATTTTCCCTTGTGCTGCCGGATTACGGACACTTCAAAAGCGAATGTGTGGAGGTGTAAGAATGATGTGCAGTGAATGCATTCATGAGAGAGAGAGGACATGAATAGTAATGGATCAAGGGAGAGCAAGCGAGAGGTGCACCCTGTGCCTCAGCAGTCCCCCCTGGTTTACTGTAATATACACAGATTAGAGAACGGCTGCTGATGCTGCCTCAGCAGCCGAGTCATGTAAGCAGGGAAGACCGGCGTTAAGGAGGGCCCCCCTTGAGCCCCCTTGCTCCTTCAGCCGCCACCAAAAGGCTCTGTTCTTTGTCTTTCGCTGTGGTGACCCCTCCCCCAATCCCTGTCTGCCTCTCTCTTTTAACACCTAGCGACAATCAGGGGTGGAAGAAGGGGGGGGGGGCATGGAGCGATAAATGGCACATGCGGCGTGTATCAGGATTTGATGCCGTGACTCACTGTAAATTATCATCATCGCTACGAGGGATTTCATCCACCAGAATAAAATTCAGTGAGACAAAGCACTGGTTTACTTTCTGTGAGCCAGGCGTGATGAATGGGTCTGATCTTTGCTGTGCTGCTGCCTGTCATAGCAATGGAGCCTGTATCATATTACCTTTGTCTGGCTTGGTCATGCTCCCTCGCGGAGAGCACAGCCACAGTATTTCACCAAGACACATTTGAACTATCTTCAAATATTCAGAAACCTCTTATTGTGGTTTCCATTAAAATTATTATTTGCTGCAATGATGCATGATTACATTGTAGATGAGGGGAGAAGGGGAAAAGGGGGCTGTCAAAACATGATCATCATTCCTTGCTGATGCTTGGGAACAAAAGCTTTTACTGAGAAAGAAGAAGAAGAAGAAGAAGAAGAAGAAGAAGAAGAAGAAGAAGGGCATATGATACACGGTTACAACGTCGCACACATTAAACAGATAGCCTATATAACGTTGTGTTTGTATTCTCACCTGTCCAATGTCACCGACAACACTCCCGGTCCCGTCTATCCTCGGTCTTTTGCACTCCGCCCCGGTTAAGTCAGTCAGAGCAGCGGCTGTCTGAGCGTCGGGCTCCGGGTCTCCTCGCTTCATCGGCCGGACAGCTGCCGGACCCCCGGCCGCGTTCGCGAGGGGTCCAGCTGTCGTATCGATGTCCCTTTCCATTATTCCCCGACTAACGGGTAGCATTATGGACGCAACGTCGGTCGACATTAACATCGGACGGCGGACAGTCACCAGTCAAAAGTCTTGTTTTCACCTTCGCCTTCTCCGGTCGACTCGTCCACGGCTCGATGTTCACAATGGATTCGGGCTTTTTCCAACAAAAAAAAAAAAAAAACAGCGAACTGGTTTACATCAATACAGGCAGCTGGTACTGTTTATTGTCTAACTTGGCGTTAGCTATTCGAGGCAGAACATTGTGCCAGAAATCTGAACAAAGCACGTTAAATACAGTACTTTTTTCCTTCTCCCCCTTAAAAAAAAGAAGAGGTAAAACGACGCCAAACGGTGACCTATTTCACTAAAGATCACACGTCCGACTCTTGGATGGCTGACGAGCTAATTAGCTAGCTAACGTTAGCTAGCCTGCTAGCATTACATTCCGCTAGCTCCCTTAATAAATGTGGCTCGGAGAGAGCGCTCTCGCTTCCAATAATAGAAAATGTTGGAAATTAGCTTCGCGTTATACTTCTCCTCGAGCGGGGCCGCGCGGTCCTCTCTCTCCGCTAAATGCGTGTGTTTGTTTGCGTTAAACGTCTCGGTTGTTCCCTACCAGCCTTCCCCTGGATCTCGGTGCCTTCTTATCACACCGTCCGTCCCCTCGCCGCGGTCTGCTATGGATGTGTCCTGGCGTGCGGACTTGGCTGCCGACGAACACGATTTCCTCTGGTCTGAGTCCCGGTTGGTGTGTACTCGTAGCGTGGAGGGAGCCCGAGCACGCTGATCCGCGGTCAGATTTTTCCAGGGACACCAGTAGGAGAGCGAGAGGACGGTGAGGTGAGGTGGGCTGGTCTGAGGTCTGCGTTTCCTTCTGTCTCCTTCTTCTCCTTAATTCCCAGCAGCAGCACCAGAGCTCCCCCTCCTCCTTTATCCTCACGTATTTCAACCAACTTAGAATGAAGATGTTGGTATTTGTGCTGCTTTTACACCGCAGCCAAATATATAAATAATAATAATAATAATAATATATAATAAAAAAGAATAATGAAATATATATAGATTTTTTTTTTTTTTTTTTTTTTTTACCAATAATACATTTTATCATAGAACTCAAAAATATTTTCTTTCAGATGTGTGTGTGTGTGTGTGTGTGTGTGTGTGTGTGTGTGTGTGTGTTTGTGTATTTGTATATATATATATATATATATATATATATATATATATATATATATATATATATATATGCCTTCATAAGCAGACGAGTTATACATTTATATTTCACAACCAAGGTCTGCAATGCAGCACTACATGTCTCCGGTGTGTGTTCACATTCACAAAATCAGAACGGCTTTGATACATTTAATAAATAAATTAGAATCATATTTGTAATTTTTATGTGTACTACTGGAGCATGGCCAAGTTTACTTTTTTTAGTTATGTATCGTTTGGTTGGATTAAAAATAAGGACAAAAGTTTCAAGGACGGAAATTAAATTAAAAAAAAAAAAAAAAAAAAAAAGAGCAGCTCCTGACGACTCCTGCGGTCTCCAGGTTTATTATTTCTGAACGAATGAAATACAGCACAGTAATGTTTTTTAATGTTTTTGCGCCCCCTGGTGGGTATTATGTGACAGAGCGTCTGATGGGAGGGACATTTACATCTTGGAAGAAAGAAAAATAATTGCTCTCTTGTGAAGCTGTTGTCATATAATTCACACAAAAGCTACACTAATCAACTGCGGCAGCTGTTGTGTAGAAAGGTTTATAGTGGCTAAGCTGCAATAACTGAGACGGGGGTGATCCATCAAAGAGAGAACAAACATACACACACACACACACACACACACCTGTGTGAGAAAATCTGCACTGAATCCTCAATTCACCTGCTTGCCTCTCAACAAATGATTGCTGTCATTTTAGGCCAACTGCCAGTGTGTAAGTGTGTGTGTGTGTGTGTGTTGAGCAGCAGTGTGCCCCCCCCCCCTGAGTCACTCTATCAACCTCTGTCTCTCCAGCTACCTGTCCCTCCACCACCCACTGAACCTGCAATGATGGACGGCAGAGAGGTCGCATCACTCCACACAGCCAGCCGCCTGTTTCACGGACGGAGGCTGTGAGAGCCGGCAGAGGCCATTACTCTCTTTCATACAGCCACAGACCTCACGGGTGTCTGTAGACACATCTGTATTTTAGTGCATCTCTTCTACAGTTGCTGTAGTCTTCGCATTGCAAACTTCAATCGTATACTAGTAGCACTTTAGTCTCATTTTTTCATAATTAATTAGTGCATGTTTGTGCACAAGGATACCTTCACTTGTCACAGGTCAGTTTAATGCCTCCGCTTTCATACATTGTTAGTTGAGAGCTGAAACACTTAGTTGATCAACTTAAAAATGTCAAACTATTGAATATTCTATTAATTATTTCCATCATTTGTCATGCGGAAAGTCAAAACATCTGATTTCAGGTTCTCAAATGTGTGAGTAAATGTATTATCGTTGGGTATTAGACAGTTAAAAGAAGGAATGTATCGATGCTACCGTAGGAAACGTTTGAATCAAGGAAATAATCATCAGATTGTTCTAAAGAGTTGCAGCCTGAGACGAAGCCACACTATTGTTGATGACTTTGAAGACAAAGGAGTGTTTTGGAAGTATGTCATTTCACCTCCCATACGTCTTGCTTATAGATCTGTTGAAGATCGCTGTTTTACAGTTTTACAGGGTCGCAAGATGATATTCATTACTTCCACTGAGATGTTCTTATGGTAACATGGAAATTAAAGTATTGTGTCAAAATTGAGTTTGCACATGACAGCAACGACGTTCACTCATAAGTTACATGGAGTAACTTTGACTGAAATGTTCTGCTTTTATCTTATAGTAAATTGTTTCCTGCCTATTTCTTTAACCCTTTTATGTCCAGCCTTGTTGTCTTTATCCCTAGCGTTTATTTCTATTTCTATGTAAGTACATTGTGAGTGATGCAAAAAAAACAAAATAAAAAATTAATGTTGCTTTGAGCACCACAAGCAGAGGGCCACAATGTCCTATTATATCAGAGAGAAGGCAGACATATCTACTGCAGGTATCTCTAAGACATTTAGACCAATAATAGCTACAGGTAATATGGATTTTGGGGGGAACTGTCCCTTTAACTTCTCAACACAAATGTCCTTTATTTCATTGAACGTTTTAATATCTGCCTCGAAATGAGAAATACAGAGTTAGTGGGATTGCATAAGTTGGAACACAGCAGATTTATATCATGTGCATAAACATTGAATGAGCTGACACTGGTGAAAATGTACATAAACAAAGCCATGAGTGAGGCCTTGTAGGTCTGATAAACAATCAGGGTTTTTTTACACAAATGTGGTCTGCTTTGGAAGGTTGCAGTGCTTCCTGTTGAATTGCGTACTTAGTTCTTATGTGCGTGCATGGGCGAGAGAGATGGCACAGTACATTTCCTGTCCTTTTTTTTCCTTTCTTCGCTCTCAGCTGGGGTTTAACTTACATAAACATTGACTCTACTTTACAATAATAATAGTAGTACTATATATATATATATATATATATATATATATATATATATATATATATATATATAGCCTATATATATATATAGCAGAGTCAAATAGTAATACACATGTAATAATACACACATAATGCAATAAGGAATTGCAAAAGGTAATCAAAGATAAAGTTATAAGTGAACTTCTGTCGCTTTCGTTTCCTGAAGTTTCGTTCTACCTTTCATGTTTTGCTGCTCCCCCCCATCTCCCCCACACCACCGCCTGCTCATTGGTGTTAACTCGTGACGGCCACGCCTCTCAGCCAATGAAACGACGGAGCGAGGCCAAGGGGCGGGATGTGACGCACAACGAGGCGCTGTAAAAAGGAGCACGCAGCAACAACATACGGAGTTTAACGAGTAGGCGTCTGCACCTCAGTGACCACGACACCGCGGAGTACGTCCAACAAACCCTGGTAATTTCATGTGGGGTTAGCTGAGCTGCCGCCTAGTTATTATCGTGTTATTGACCATTTATATATATATATATATATATATATATATATATATATATATATTTTTTTTTTTTTTTTTTTTTTAAGGGGGGGTTAACGCATTCCTACTAATAAGTTAGAAAACCGTTAGCATGTGAATGTAACCCTGAGGGGATGTATGCTAATGTGTCTGCTATTAACATTAACACTCCACAGACTTTACTGGCGCAGCAGAACGACCGCCGGTCACCATGGCAGTTTCTGGATGTGGTCTCGTCTGCAAATTTATCCTCATCCTTTTCAACATAATCTTTGCGGTAAGTCTGTCCAATCACGACACTGCGTTGTTTCTCGTATTTAATCAAGCTTTGGTTTTTTTTTTTTCCATTCTGTAATATCTCTTTGGGGTTGGAAAAAAAAGCCATGTTTTATTTGTAGGTTGTTTTGTCTAGCCCAGTACCTGGCACGCACTAGGTTTCGTTTCTGCTGAACACACCTCAACTGCCAGTTACTTCCCTTTCTTGCTTCACGGTGTTCTAGCTGCCTCTGCTGTCTAATGCCCACCAAGATGAAAGGAAACCAAACCACACACACCACCCTATTTTAACCCGCTCCTTTCTGCTCTTTTCGTGTGACGTCACGTCAACTGTTGCATCGTGTTTAAGTTTATTTCTGTTTGCTGGTGTTTATCTAGCTGTCCCTTTCTGCACTCTGTTCACCCACAATGCCACCTGTTATTTCCCACGACGTGACTGAAACGAGTCTTCTTCACCACACTTGGACTCAGCCATCTGCACAACTTTGCAGATTTGAAGATGTGAAACCAGGAACCATGGCGAGTTTGGTGGTTTTATTGTCACGTCTTTGGTTTGGCAGGTGGTGGGCTCCGCGTTTCTGGCTATCGGCCTGTGGCTGAGGTTCAGCGAGAGCACCAGGACCATCTTCCAGATAGAGGAATTCAACTCAAGTACATTTGTTACAGGTAAGTACCTGTGTTACGTAAATTAGACACATGCATATATTATGCTTCTGATGCATATTCAACCACAGATCTCTATTTTTGTTATCAGCTGTGATCACACTGATCGCTCTCGGCTCAGTGATGATAATTGTGTCGGCGTTCGGAGACTACGGCGCCTGCAATGAGAAAAGATGCTCTCTGCATGTGGTGAGACGTCTTCACACACAAACTTCCATGTCAAGTTTTTTTTTCATGTGTATTTACAGAATAAGTTTTACATCATCAACCGACTGGTTAAAAGTCACTGAAAAGTGACATATTCTCCCAAACTTCTTGAAACCCATATATATCCACTAATTCACATTAATTCACATATTTCACGAAGGAGGACAAACAGTTTAATGCAAGAAGTTTTACAATCAAGTCAAATTTAACTTGCTGTATCTACATCATAAGTTTAATTTCAGTCAAAAAAACGTAATTTTTCATACTTCAAAATGTGTTTATGGTTGAGGTGACGTGATCTTGCTCCTTTTCCACGGGCGCAGGGAGAATCTTACTGAGCATGTGCAAAGTAAGTGTCGTCGCTAGCTTATTTCTAGGAAGTGAATTTGTTACAATTCCCCCCCGGCCCCCTCCTATATATATATATATATATATATATGTATATATGTATATATGTCTTACACAGAACGGATGCAGGTTTACTGACAACACAACACACATTTCTGGTGTCTGTGTTGTCTCCTGATTTCCTGAAAGTTATTTTCTGCAGATAAGTATCGGAACCGTTTCGGTTTCACGTTGAGAACCCCCCACCTCTTTGCCTCTTGATTTGACAACCAACAATGTGGTAAACAAGTCATTCAACTTATTTAACGTGGGGTTAATATAAAATATGTGGTAAAATCAAGTGTTTTATCTATGATTTCCCGTATAGTGGATGTTTTCCGTTTTTATCTCGTAGTCCCGTCTCAGTGTCCTTGTGGACAGAGTTCAGGCATTCCTCGACCGTTAACAGCACAGAGGCGGAGACTGAGAGGGCTCGTGTGCTGCAGAAAGGAACATGCTGCAACGCTGTAGACGACTTGCAACATAGAACTGTAACACAGCAAAGACGACGAAGTTGCAACACTTCATTTCTAATTATGATTATGAATACAACTTTATTTTATATAAAATGATTTTTAAAACTTCCTGCTTCGTTGGACATCTTTTATGAAGTGAAAACTTGGACTAATAGACAGAATTGCCAACTGGAACTCGGTGAGTTTTCAGAGTTATGTGGCTCAGTGAAATTAATTCTTTATATTAACCACCAACCTTTTCATGATGCTCTATGAAAGATGTGGAAATAGGATTTTAAAATATTGTTTATGAAGTGCGATGTTAAGCTCTCTCCCTACCTGTTACAACAAATACACGCATACATATGCACATCCTTTCCATCATTGACTCGCATAGTAGTGGGAGAAACAAGTGTCACGTTGTTGGTTTGTTCCTGTTCCTTGTTCCTGTTTGTTTCTCAAGGTAATTCGGTTTATTTACCTCTTCCTCTTCTTTCAGTTCTCCGTCCTTGTGGCCATTCTGGCGATAGTCGAAGTTGCTGTCGGAGTGATCGCTTATACCAACTGGGATACGGTAAGAGGGGAAATGGGAAAGGAAACACAGTCAAAAATAAAATCATGTTTGATCCTGATATTGTGCTTTTATGTTTGATTATGAAGGTTGGACTAAGACTTGTGGATTTCTACACTAGCATATATACGCTGTATGCGTCCAGTGGAGACCCCGTCCTCGCTATCAGTCTACGTTTCATCCACGAGACGGTAAGCACAAACTCCATCTCCTCCTTTACTGTCTGCTTAAAAAAAACAGTTCACCTCGGACTCATCTGTGTAATGTGTTTTGAATTTGATGCTTTTGCAACTTGTGTACTGAATCCTCTTTTCAAAAGTCTTTCTGTAAAGAACAGCTTCACTGTTAACCAGCTGACGCATCGTTGTACTGTTTATTTACAGCAGGAATTGTTGTTTTAGCTAACAGGTGCTAACTCGCTAAATCTGGTAGCAGTTGTTGAGCTTGTTTATTAACATAATTAGGTTGCAAAAAACATGTCATGACCTGCTAAAAAATATTACTAAAATACGTTTATTGTTTTTTTATTTCTTAAATAATTGCTTCATTTATATATTTTAGACAATGTACTCCTTTGTTTAGGAATAACTAATATTTTCAAAGTTCATAAACGTCATAATGATGCATGTCTTTATTTCATATTCAACAATTTGGGGCTCCATATTGATGATCTAAAGTGAACTAAATGATTATTAATGTGGAGTGTCCTTCGTCTTCCTCGCCTGCAGCTTCACTGCTGTGGAATCACAGGGATCACGCTGGTGGAGCTGGTTCAAGCCACCTGCCCCGACCCAGCCACTTTTTTTGAGCACATCAAGATGGACGTAAGTTGGACTTGGTTTCACATCGTTGTCATATCCGTGTTGACTTAGACACTTAGATGAATGAGGCCCTTTCTGGTTGGCTCCACTGGAACGGTAGATGCTGGGATGCTAACGGTTTCTCCCGTCTTGTTCTTCCTACAGAGCTGTCCCATGATCATGTTAACTGCCATTGAAAGTAAAGCACCACTGGTGTTGGGCACCTTTATTGGTACTGCAGTTCTTCTGGTAAGAAAATGTGTTGCATGCTGTGCTATATTTCTACATTATTTCCAAACAAAAGAATACAGTTGCATTTAATTTTTTTTACAATCACTCTACAAAATGAAATGAGAACAGAGATGTACTGTAGATGCCAGCATGGCCGTAGACTGGATTCGTTATAAGTGAAACTACGTTTTCACCAAAATGTTCACTTTGAAACCCAGAACAATGAGCCTGTAATGTACTACAGAGCACAGTACATCATATAGACCTATGCAGCGTTTAATAAGCATCAAATTAGTCAAAACTGACTGACGTGGGGACAAGGAGGAATGACTCCTGTTTCCTGCCTTTAGACAAGCTTAATTGTCTTTTGCTCTTGTTGTTCATAAAGTTGACCATGTTCTTATCACTCTGCTCCCCTCTGCCTCTCTTAATCAATACTCTTCTCCTTGTCTTGCTTTAAAAAAACTCTGCATCCTCTCCATCTTTGGTGCCCAAAGATCGTAGCTCTGATCTGCAGCTCAACCCTCAGTAAACAGATCTGCCAGTCCAACTCATCTCTCCAGTACATCGTCCTGACTCAGTCCACTTCTGCTTTGGCTAACCCTCAACCAGCTCAGCATGAATTTGTCTCCACCTCCTACCCCAACTTTGACCAGCAGCCAGTCGTCTTCACCCCTCTGCCTGTGGTTAATATCCCTGTGGCTCAGTCTTAGTAAGCTTGATGCTTTTTCACTCTCGCTTTCATGCCGTCTTGATTTTTATTCCACAACGCTTCTTATAGAGAATACACATTCATGATTTCATCCCTTCTCTCTGCATGCAGGGAGTCTTCAGCTCCCTTTCAAAGGAAAAATCCACCTAAAAGACCTCAGGCTTTGCAGAAAGATATTTCGATCTGCTTTTTGAAAGAAAAAACATTGAATCATCCTATCTGTAGTTAAAGAATACACATCCAGGGTGGGATTTTTCCTTTAAGTATCTGACTGTTCCTCATTGAACATGGCTGCATGTAAATTAAAAACATGGGCTGTTGCCTTTAGTGGCTGGTTTAATGTGTGGGATCAGGACCAGAAAACCGGTTGGTCACCACACAGCCCTCCATCCCTGCACTTTACTTCCCCTCCTCCTTCTGTGTCTGAATGACAGATCACCGCACTGGTCTGCGCCATTATCCTCCTGAAAGAGACCATGAGAGACCAGCAGGAGATGACTGCGTATTATTCGGCCGTGTACTAACAAGAGGATTCTGTGTTAAACCGTTACTTTCCTCACCAATGAAGACCATCGCTGGGATTCAGGCTCAACCAGCAAACAAATGTTTACTGATGCATCTGTATGAAACTAGAATTATATTTTGTTCTAAATTTCGCTGTGCTTATAATACGACCTTGTGCAGAAAAAACACCCAAGCTGTCAACCATTAACATTTTCAAGTTATTGTTTTTTATAATCATGCAGTAACTGTTGCAGAAATGTATTCATTTAGCTAGAAACGGTCACAGCTAGACAGCGAGAGCTTCCTGGCGTGACATCATTGTGGGCATACGATGCGTAACCAGACACGTCCGTTTAATAACACCGTTGGACACGTGGAAGTTGCCCCAGTCTCCTCCAGTTACATGTTAGCAGTAGTGTGAAGAGCAGTGTTTTGTACCTTAATGATACTGCTGCTAACTTTAGTTCTTTTGTCGGTTGGTTCATGTGTAAGAGGCAAATATCGCTGTTTTATATTCAAGCAAAAGGGATCGTTTTCTTTCAAAACTATTTAAAGGTGTTCATTTAAGGTCAGTTGACATGACGGTGTCGTTACCGTTCATTCCTTTTTAAGCTACCTATAGGTGTAATGTTACATTGGTATGCATGTCATGCATCCTTTGCCTTGCAGGAGTTTCATTCCATTTAGTTTCTTCCATTCATGGTTGTACATCCAGATGTCAGAAAATTAAAACAAGGACATGTGAGAGAAATATTCTGCAGGCGTCCTCAGTCTTCAGGTAGTGTTGGAGGCTGTTTAACTTGCTGTATAAACAAGTCAAGTGGCGGGCTGTAGAGCTGAGAAGCATTAAGTGGTGCCTTCCTGGAAACGCTGGTTTGATACAAAGACAAACTGGTTCAACTTCTTCATTCCCTCATGTTCTTTCAACGAATAAATCTGTGACCAAATAGAAATACATTTAGTTTTCACAAGCTGGCCGATTGAGTGTCTTGTTTTCTTTATCTGCACTACTTTTAGTACTACTGTAGTTCTGTCATTTTGCACTATATTGTTTGTACTTTCACAAGTTTAATAAATGTCCCATAGAGGGCTTTTCAACTCTTCTTCACAAAGACGTGTGTATCCGTTATTTCCTTTAAACAAAACAAGAGTAGAGTTGTGTAAAAGTGTTTATTTCATTGCTCACGTGTCACCGTTGGGACCTATGAGGGAAAAACACAAGTTCATGTTATGAGTCTTCAAACCTGAGTGAGCATGCTGCTAGCCGGTAGTTTGTAAAGCTTTAAGAATTATGCAAAGTGAAATGAAACTACTCAATTGGGTAATGTGAAGGAAAACAATACATTTAGTCCATTCAAAAGGAATCCACCTGCAGCTTTGATGTAGAAAATGTGAACAGATGTTTAGTTCAATGTTTCAAGTCTGGAAGCCTCAATCCTCAAATTAGAATGACTATATATGTATTTTATGTATGTGAACCTTGTATTTTTCCACCGTGTTAAACTAACCGTTGATGCAGCTTAAAGTGCAGTCGTCATCTGTAGCAGAGCACACTTCTGTCAAACACAAGAAGTAGATCTGAGGGCAGAAAAAGAAAAGGGTTTATGGTATAATTACAGGAATCCAGTCCACACGTAGCTGCTATTGTGGATGGTCCTCAGGTAGGAGGAACTTGAAACAGCCATATCATCATTAGTCACTTCAAAGAAAGACGTTTTCTTGCATGAGCACGTTAAGTTGGAGGTACCTCTGGGTCGTCCAGATGAGAGTATCCTTTAGCCCTGTAGTTGGGACTTTCTGTGGGCATAGACAGGAAACCAGTGATCACGATCCTCCGGATGTGGTGGGAGTCAGAGTGTGGGGAAGGAAGCAGCTGTGAACCCGCCAGGCTGAGACAGCTGAACAACACACAGTGGTGAGAGTGGTTACAACTAAACATCACTACAGGAGGGAAAAACAAAGAAACATGCAAAAAGCAGAATTGCTCCTTTGGACAAGATTACTTAGATCTGACAATACAATAGCACTGGAGAAAATAAAATGTCAGTTTGATTAGATTTCTCGAGAACATTACGATTTATCCTCAAGAGACCAGAAGCTTGCCTTAAAGCCTGAAATCATCCGATTGAAAAGATGGCGACAGCCCAAATGTCAAACGCGAGGCATCAAAACTGTAGTCCGAAACGAATGGCTGAAGTCACGGTGACCCAGTCCACTTCTTATATACAATCCCTGGTACCACTAACATTGGTCAGAGCAGGCCATTATCACATTGATAAGGAGAATATGTGATGTTGTTCAATGTCTTGAGCTTTCAGTCTATGGAGCTACATTCAGCAGGAATCTGCACAGAATAACCGATTTGTGACATAATCCCATGAGAAGATTTCATCATCCTGCCGAGTCTGTGCTCACCGCTCACGACCGAAGCTGCCAAGACTGATCACAATACAAATAATTAATCTCTGTGCAACATACCCATCGTAAGCAAGCATCCAGCTGGGGTATGGAGCTCGAGTGTAAGCCAGGCAGGAGTGAACCAGCAGCACCAGGTCGGGCTCTGGGGGGTCCAGCAGGCTCAGCTCCACATACACTGGTCTGCCTCGCATTAGGCTGAGAGGCAGGTGGACCCCCGGATGGAAGCTGGTGAAGGACTCGTCTACGAGGAAAACAATGTTGCTCAATCAACTTGCTGATTTTAAACACCAAATAAATCATGCAAAGACATGATGTGCCATTTAAAGAGAAGACCATCACCTGTGGCAATTCTCAGTATCGCATCGACAGCGGCCGGTGTAGACTGAACGGGAGGTGGAGGAGGTTGATCCATCACATGGAGCCTCACTTCATCTGGAGAACCCGGGAGGGACCTACAATCCATCAACCTACGGATCAGAGCGGACGCAGATCTCAACCTCCCAGGACAAATCTACAAATATGTATCTTAACTTGCATAGCTAGTTAACACCGAGATTATGAAGCCGTGATTTTGGGATAAATGTGTGGAAAGATCTGTAAATATTTGGAAACATAGCAATGCAGATTATTACTTTCTATTGTGTGTAAAGTTGAATCCCCTAATCATAAGAAATGAAAGTAAAAATAAGCATTTCTTGGAATGGAGGCGAGAGCATCGACTCCACCTCCTGGCTAAGTGCCAGTTGAAAGCTTTCAATATTCCTGTGACAAAGAAATTAGACAAAAAGCCAATATTCAGAAACATTCTTTTTGCTTATGACCGATAGAGTAATACAGCAGCAGATTAGAATGAATTATGGTTCATTCTGGGTGAGAAATGGTCTCCAATAAAGTTGTTCTAAAAGCAGAAGAAATCTTTTACAGTTTTCCTTCAACAGTAACGTCATACCTGACAGGAGAGTTCTCAAGCTCAGAACTGTGGTCTTGTTGAGGAGAGTAGACACCGTGGACTTTATGCAGATGAGCCAGTATCTCACCCTGACAGGGATATTGGAAACATTCTTACTTCAGTCAAAGCCTCATGAAAAGCATCAACTCCATTTAGCCACACTGACGCTGTGGAAGACACCACAAGGCTCTACATTACGTGACATATATAGAAGTGTTACAGACATGTTCGTGTACTCCACAGCCATCCAGGGGGATGGTGAAGATGTCAGGGTCAGAGGTCAGCTTCTGCAGCTTGCAGGATACTGCTCTGAATACAGAGGGATCAGCTGGGGCTGGCATCGCAAAGATTAAATGCTGTCCCATCGTACACTCTGTTGGCACACAAGTTATTACCAGATACGCCACACTGATTAAAATCCAGCATGAATATTCAAGTGAAGGCAAAAATCCAACAATTTTTAAAAATGATTATTATTGTGATTTGGGCGTAGGCTTCTAGCATCAGAGGACACATCAAATCATCCAAGTTTCAGATTTCCTTCACTGTCTGTCCATGTTTTTCCGCCGTGTGTTGACAGGTTCCGTCATGGGAAGAGACTCACTATTCCCAGGGCAGTCGATATCTGACACAGGTCCAACGCCACGGGGCGAGGCGGAGGCAGCAGACTGGTCGGCCTCCAGATTATCTGAGTACAGAGGGTAAACAAAGAGGGGAGAGTCAGTTATATTTGAATGGCTCCATTCAGCAGCGTGAGCGATGACGGATTCATAAATTCAGAGTTCGTTTTCCCCCCCATTCGGGTGTCCGGTTACAACCAGGACCAGATGCTGGATCTTTAGTGAATACCGTTTTGCCCCCTTGTGGTGATCTGAAGTCAAGATACTAACAATAAAAGCTGCATGTCGTAAACAAACATACATGGGCATCGTTTCTACGTCACCTTTCAGTTCATCATCCAGCCTCTCGCCCGTCTCTTCTCCACTAGGATGCCTTACAGGATCGTATGGATGTTGCTGAGATACATAAGGGTTATTGAGGCTATGAAAGGGACTACGCAGCTGTCGATGATATCCTGCCTCAGCATGACCAAACCGAGCCGTCCCGCTGTAGTCGGAGTCTGAGGGAAGCAGGGGTTCTGATTTGGAGGATGCCCTTTCTGAGGTAATGCTGCCTGCAGGTTGTAGTTCCTGGTTGTGGACAGACTCTTTAGGGTGGTAGTACAGGTGGTAATAATAGTAGTAACGATCTAGAGGGCCATTGTGAATGTCATACATTGGTTTTGTGGGCGGAGCAGTGGTTTGGGGTTTGCCATAGGATTGATGTCGTGGTGGGTCTAAAGCTTCTTCGGATGAAGTCGGTAAACTCTCAGGGTTATAATACATCTGATAGTAGTAATACAGAGGGTGGTAGTAGTATGGGTAAGGAGGAGTATAATGGTTGGCCAATGGAGGGGGGAAAGACTGTTCAAGAGGAGGAGCTGCAACAGTGTGAGGTCCAGGAGGGTGAGAGGGAAGGAGAGGGTGGACTGCTGGGGTCACGGGGGCAGAGGGTCTCTTTACGTCATCCAGCTCTGCTTCTAAGTCTTCATTTCCATCAGACAAAAGTGGGTGTTTGATCACATCTGGGCTACTGGTTTGAACGATCATTTCTTTAGAGTTTGGCTGGTCCATGTGAGGATTTAATTCTTCATCAACTTGTGACGAGCGAGGAAGTGGATGAACTACGGTGTGAGACTTTGGGTTTTGATCAGACAAAGGATTGAGAGGAGCCAATCTTTTGACCTCTCCCCTAACAATGTGTGGGAAGTAATAATAGTAGTGGTATGGAGGGGGATGTGGAGGATGAGGTGTAGCAGGTGCAGGGGTTTTGGGAGGGGTGTGAGGATGAGAGGCAGCCTCAGACCCAGGACTAAGGAACTGGTGTGACTCGACTCTGCCGAGAGTCTCAGACTGCTGCATGTTGGGGGGCAACACTGTATAGTCAGGGTTATGAGGATTCGTCAAAGACCGTTCTCTAGGAACCTCAGGACCTGGATCAGGGTCTTGAGGTGGGCCAGGAAGAGGGATTTTAGGGAGATGGTAGTAGTGATAGTATGGATTGAAGGCATGGTTGGGGGGCTGGAGAGGAGGCGGTTCAACGGGAATCAGAAAGCCTGCATCTGAGGAGGGAGAATGTGCAGCACCGTGCCCCTCCAAGACACCCAAGACTGGAGTTTCTTGCTTTTGTTGCAGATCTGGATCCACCTGACCTGAATCCTTCATTTCATCTGTAGATGACGGAGAACTGTCGACACCAAAGTGCTTATAAGCCTCCCTGAGAGAAGTCTGGTGGGGGTAGAGGTCCCGATAGTCTGTCTGGGAGTCAAGAGCAGGGAGAGGCTTTGGACCAAATGTAGGGTCTGGAGTGGAAGAGGAGGGAGTAAGAGGGTTATAAGCATCCTGTCCATCAGGACTAGGATAGTGGTGATATATAGGGTGCGGATAGTAAGGCGGGGCCAGGTAGAAAGGTGGAGCCCATAAAAAAGGGTCCAGGGATTCTGACACGTGCTCTGCTGGTCCTCTGCTTAGATGATGAGGGATGTGGACCAGTGGGAGTTCTTCAGCGGGGACGGGACAAGCCAGGGTGAACGTCTTTTCGCCTATCTGAAGAGAAAGTGTGTATTCTCCATCCTGAAATAAAGATCAGATTTTCTGAGTGAGACTGTGTGGAAGTGCACTCTAAATATATTTCTACAGCTTTATATTCTCGTTCGAGAGCCCTTACCGACAGGGAACTGAAACTTATCTGTGCCCTATTCAAAGCCACAGGACGGTTAAAAAAAAAAAGTATAGATAAGTTTCATTTTCAGTTCAGCTCGCTGTTGGAAAATATTCTTAATATAGTAGTGATGCTAGCTCAAATACCTTTACAAGCAGAAGTAGCTAAAGCTGTAATGATTTGTTTGCATTTTTTAGATGACAGTTATAACTTGACAGTGCATCTAGAAGGATATCTTTATATTCAATTGTATGCATCTTTGATTGATTTATTCTATTTCTAGTATTTCATTTGTTTATTTCAGATGATCATTTTGATTCCCTCAGATGTTCACTCCATCAACACATTTCTAAATTTCACATGGATACAAACGAGACTTTTAGGCAGTTTGTGCCATACTTGGTCATGAATAGCAACTTTCCTGAAATTCACCTTTACTGTGATGCCACACGTAATAAACGGAGCAGCGATAACAATCTCAGCATCCTGTCTGTGCAGCTTGTAGTCACACTGCTCCGCTAGCACCTGCAAAGGAGTCCATTCTCCTCTGACTGGACAGAGAAGGAACAAAAGGCATATGATCAATAGTGTGGAAAACCAAAGAAAGGGAGAAGAAGAATGAGATTCCTGTTTGTTTACCATTTACCCTCAGCTCCTCGGTAGCGTGGAGCCCCTGCACTGTGACCGTCATACCGTAGTCGGAGCAGCAGAGGGAGGAAGGGCCCGCGGCCTGAGGCTGGATCTGAGAGGCTGGGCAGAACATCTTGACCGGAGTCCCCCTCCACAGCAGCGGCAACACATAACCATCATCCTGAAAACGGGTTTTAAAAATGGCACTCATACCTTTTATTGCCGTTGGCTAAAACATCTCACATCTGTTACAGGAGATGCGTCTATAATTAAGAAGCAAGCTTTTCCTCATTAAATAAGCATTAAAAACATGAGTCAACAACCCATGAAAGTCCTGAACTGTCTTGTCAAGATGACATAAGAGTGTACTCTGTGTGGTTTCTTTACCCCGTTACTAAAAAAAGACTGGGTTTGGTGCAGGGGGCAAAAGCAGAAATGCTTACCAACACCAGAAACAAAAAAAAACAAGCTAAACTTGTTCCTTTCATCATAGTTGCCACAACTTTGACTCAGAATGTGCAGAGATGCAGAACCAGTACCAGCGAGTTGGCTCAAGTGTATCAAAACATACAGCATGGACGCCATACTTCCTGTGTGACATGGCAGGCGTCATACTGAGCCATCAGACGGAGGTCTCTCCATGTGGTCTCAACAGAGTAGCCACACTGAGGTGGCAGCTGGGACAGCGGCACGGACGACTTGTTCACTGAGATGCAAAGAAGAAAAAAAAGACCAAAACAAAACCTTAATTTCACTTTTATGATGAAATAAGGAAAATTGATCCAGTCAAGTCCAGCTGCTGCTATGGGTCACCATCCCAGACATAATGCTGGCGTGTTTGTAAAAGCCGAGGCTGTGGCCTCACCTTGGTCCAGCTGGAGTTGTACAGCTTGCCGCCTCCTGACCGTGAGGGTCATGGCGTCGTCTCCACACGTCACCACAGGCTGCAGCCTCTGCCAGCTCTCCTCTGAGCCGCCGAGCCACCGACCTCTGACCCTCTCCGGTGCTCCCTGAGCCAGGACTGATTAACAAAGACCAACATGATGTAGAACACCACACATCAAATTTCAGATGGAGAAAAAAAAACATATCGATATTAGAATCTTTAAATAACTAATCAATATATACTTTCACACAATCCCTGTAAGGGGGATGATTTGATTAGAGTGTATACTTTCTTTTTTGTAAATGGGAATTTTGAATTTCAGGTATCCTGTCACAAAAAAACCCAACATCTTGACTAGACTATTATTATACTTGCATATTATTTTTAAGCTCAATACTGTGAAACCTTTGCACATCCTGAATATATTCTTGTGCATTCCTGCCCAGCTCGCTGTTGTCGTAAACGTATTTATTGGGAGATATCACTTAAGTATTTATCGTCTATACAGATACACCAGTGCAGCAGTCAATTCCTTGAAAAACTACTTCAATGGCAACCAACTGGATTCAGCAACTACACGTGGTAGAGTCAGGGCTCCAGAGTGCGACCAATTTTTATGAGTGCGACTGATAAAAATCGTAGGTCGCACTGGTGCACCTAACGCTGCTCGGGTGAAAAAAAAAAAAAAAATCATAAGCGCAGCATCTCTTTGTGTTCTCCTGATGGTATCGTGGTCTAAACCAATAAGAGACAGAGCTCGGGCGGGTCCTTGCCTCTGATTGGCTGTGGTCCTTTTCACTGCTGTAAATTGTGTCAGTTCGAAAAATGCGAGCGAGCTGAGCAGGTACTCCTCAGCGCTTCGATTTTCTTTGGAAATGAAGAGAGGCAGAAAGCCTCGCCCCGAGACTAATTAAAAAGCCCAAAAATATGCCTTCAGACAGGACTGGTTGAAGCAATTTCCCTGGCTGATGTACGATAAAGAAAGGGACTCAATGCACTGCATTTATTGTCGGGAGTGCGGTCAGAATATGGCCGGTAATAAATAGTGCGTTTGTGGAAGAGTCAACAACATTTCGCATCGAGACGTTGAAAAAGCGCAATATGTCCAAAAAGCATACTACATGCCGTGATAAGTGTGTTAATAAAGTGGCCCCTCATCCAGCTGCATTTCAGCGTCAGGCTGTATCGATCAGGTCCGCTGAGGAATCTGAAATGATTATAAAACTCAAGGTTGCATACAATATTGCAAAGGAGGAGTTGCCGTTCACTAAATTTAAGTCCGACATTTTTCTGATGAAAAAAATGCCGACACACCAAAGAACAAGATGTTGTGCCCTTAAAAAGGGGAATAGTGAGAGAGATGTGAAGAAATGCACAAACGCTGCTCTCGCATTCACTCGTCTCTGTATTGAGTGAGGGAGAGAAGCGCGATCCCCCTACTGGATCCCCGAGGCATTACCAACAGAGCCACGAACAATTTAGTGGTGATTATAATAACGGTGACCAACAAAAACAG
This sequence comes from Eutrigla gurnardus, assembly GCF_963514095.1. Lineage (NCBI taxonomy): Eukaryota > Metazoa > Chordata > Actinopteri > Perciformes > Triglidae > Eutrigla > Eutrigla gurnardus. The sequence goes on along the minus strand of NC_139931.1, from coordinate 15,300,405 downwards.
TGACCATTACAAATACACATCTGGAACCACATTGAGATTGCATGTGCTGAAACTATTACAATATTGACTAACCATTGATTAATATTCTTGTCCGTTACAAAGACAGCTGAGGTTGGAAACCCCAAGTACACGTCATTCATGATTGACGGCGACACAGACGTCTCTATGGAGGAGTGCGTTATTGTCTACTTCCGCATTTTGCATAAAGGGAGGCCGGTCAACATGTTAATTGGACATGTCCGGTGGAGCATGGACACGCACAGTGTTTGAAGGCCCACATTACAGCGTGAGAGATCATGAATAGGAACATGTATAGTAGCCTATTCCTAATATTAAAAATGAATAGCCTAAGTAAAAATATAGGTAGGCTAGGCTAAGATCACATTAACTGTTTCCCATTTGCGGTCTATAGACTAGTGACCTGTATGATCTTTTTATTCTTGAGGAATTTATGCTGCCACAAAGCAAGCATTTGCTGCGCTTGGGCATCAGTGTGCAGATTGGCTGGAGAAAACGGGTGCTCTGGGTGCTGATGGTGCTGCAGTTAACCTAGGCCATAAGGGGGGTGTCATTATGTAAAAGGAGAGCCATAAAAAGGTGACTTTTTGGCGTTAAAGGCGATGGGATGAAAAATGTGGGTGCACCTAAATTTTGTGCAGGTGCACCTAACATTTTTTTTTTTAAAGTTAGGCGCACCAGTGCAACCAATGCAAAAAGTTAGTGTGGAGCCCTGTAGAGGTTTACCTGACGCAGCAGAGTCCGCCTGGTAGCCCACGTTAGGGTTCGTCTCCAGGCGACCGGTCATGTAAAACTTGCCGGGGACGACGTGCTCAATGCTGCCTTTGCTACAGCCTTCGTCTGTTGGGTCGTTGCGGGCTTTGAAGCCGTCGTCAGTGGACGCCATTGTGGTTTTTCTCGTCTGTTCGGGCCCTCCGTTGGTTTCCCTGTGGTCCCCGTCGTGGAAGTACGGGAGGTCTCTCGACTCTTCCGAGGCCCCTCGGTCGGAGGGGTGACTGAGGCCTCCTGCCGTCAAAACGCTGCGCCCGTCGCTGCGAGGAGCCAAACCCGGAGGAGCTTGTGAAGGAAGAGTGATTGTGGTCGTGATGGAGTGAAGGAGGAGGACACCGAAGCAGTATCCTGTTTGTTTCAAATACATTTCAAGTAAGAGTTTCTCTCTGCGCACCAAAAACACCGGGACGGAGGGAACCGCCGCAGTGTTTTTGTAGACTTCCTTCCGGCCGACACACCTGCTCACTAATTGGCCCTAATGATCTACTGGTGCACGCGCAGCAGGTAGTGTCGCAGATTCCACCCATTTTAAATGGATATAATAAAATGTCAGCTTGAGGCCCCTTGTCTGGGTGCAAACGTATGTGAGCAGATTCATTTCAGTAGCTGCTAAAACTGTTCAAAGTTTCACCGGACAAAGCAGAGAAAAGTCCTAAGAAATGTGTCGGCCCCTCAGATTTATTTTCTGACCTTTTCGAGGGGGCTCCATCTACACCAGCCATGACATTATGCTCTGATACAGCAGTATTAACTCTTTAATGATGTCATATATAATACATTATCAGTCACAAGGGACATTTTCTGCATAATAAGTACTTTTATTTAAGAAGAATGTTCTCCACTCCCTGTTAATAAGCTGTGAATCCAATCTACTTTTCTGTCCACTAGAGGGAGGTATTACATTGCACTTATTTCTTCCTGTTAAATTAATGTAGACTTGTGTACACACACGTAGACTATAATAATAATAATAATAATAATAATAATAATAATAGTTATATAATTATAAATAATAATAATAATAAAATAATAATTATAATTATACATATTTATCCTGAAAATAAACTCTTTCCATTCTCTTTATTACTATTGACCACAATGAATTCTTGTATTCTTCTCCATAAAAAGTTTTTATTTAGAAATGCACTAACTCAAATAAATATCTGTGCTTCTGACAGATCTCGTGCCACTCCTTTGACCTTTGCCCTATTTTTTTAGAATAATATCCTTTCAGTCAAACGATAAAATCCTACAGTAGGTACGTGGGAAGATTAATTTCCTAACTCCTGCATGTCATTGACATTCATTTGCATTTCATTGTATGATTTTATGTTATGTTCTTTCCCCAACTGCCACCCGGCCTGCAAATAAACGCATCTAATAAAAGTTTAATAAACTCTAGAAGCTCCATCTATCCGTGAGGAAAACAGAGAGATTGGCTGTGTGCTGAAGGTATCACCGCTGCCAGCTCCGCCATCTGATAATTAGTGACTCTGCCAAGCTGTGATCAGTCATCACATTGTGGTTATCAACTGAGGGCAGACTGGTAATGTTCTCACAGTTTCTCACTTAGCAGGGCTTTCTTTCCACCCCTACCTCGACACTGGGTGAGAGGAATTAGATGAACCACACGGCCTCACAGTTTGAATGCTTGGAAGGACTGCACTTCATAAAGAGGCTGTGTTATTATGTGTGTGTGTGTGTGTGTGTGTGTGTGTGTGTGTGTGTGTGTGTGTGTGTGTGTGTGTGTGTGTGAGTGAGTGGGGTGGGGGGAGGGTGATCAGTTGATGATGGGCGCGGCAGCGAGATGACTCATATTTGGAGTTGCCTAGCTACAGCCTGGAGTTGTTTTCTTTCGACTTGGAGCGAGAGTACAGTGTGTATGTCTGGATTTCATTGAGAGAGAGAGAGAGAGAGAGAGAGAGAGAGAGAGGCATTGTGGGGGCCGACATAAACTCAGGGGTGGCACCGAGCAGGAAACAGGAGGAGCAGAAAAAAAGGTTTCCCAAAGAGAAGAAGGTGGGGAGAAAAACTTTGGAGTCAAAATGTAGCAATGTGAGCGAGGGAGGGGAAAGAAAAAAAGAGCAAAAAAGAGCGAAGTGAATCAAGTATGAAACACCCCTGGCCAGTAACCATGGAAACGGGCCAGCCCAACTAAATACGAGGAATTCTGTTGAATGCAAAAACGGATGGCTAACAGCTGACACACACAAAATGTTCACCCCGAATGGAAGCTGAACTGCAGCCTTCAGAAAGTCTGCGTCACGGCAGACTCTTCCTGAAGTCGCTCCTGGCTGATCTTCATTCAGACCACAGGCAGCCGGCCAACACGGCACATGCAAATGCTCGGAGAGGAATTCTCTCAGCTCCACGTTTAGCATATTCTTTCATGTCTTTGCTTTTGATTGGCCCTCTGCTCAAAGTTCTCCCCGCTCTGTCTACCTCCTCGCATGGGGTTCTTACCTGTTACCATATTATGTAACTTCTCTTCTCTGATTACACTATTTGAGACCTCAGGACAAACGGCAATTTTGAGTGTTTCACAACAATTCAAACACAATACGATAGTATATGAAGACACACGCCATAAACAGTAGCAAACAAAACAAAAAAAACATACAGGTTAGAACACTATGAATTACATTAAAGATAAGATTAAATTACATTTAAAAAAAACCTCAGGAAGACTCAATCAAAACAAGGATACAGACCAGATGAAACTAAAATTAAGTTTCACAATTTAAACGTTTGGAATCCCCAGAATCATTATCATTGGAAGGAATTTGCTCACAATGTACTTAAACGCAGAACATAAATAAATTGAGAGCTAATAACAAGGACAAAAATGCGTAAAAATATTCAAAACTATTTTGTACACACATGTAAAAGGTACATGTCTATACACTAATATACAGGGTGCAGGATTCATTTAACTATTCATCACAGCGATTGCCTTTTTGTAGCTAGTTGTTTTGGAATACAGTGCTCTGTAGCGCCTCCTTCAGTCACAAGCGATGTGTAAAGTTGTGTGACGTCGAACATTTGTATCGTTTTGTAGTATAATTTTGCTGAGTGGAAGCATTAATAATTTAAAAAAGAGTGGACCAAATATTGAACCATGTGGAACTCCACATGGAATGGGTATTTGAGACAGTCAATACTTTAAATTAAACTGTGGGTCGTTAGCCCTGGCAGTCTGTTTGTTCGTCCACAACTGAACACTCCAACCTTTAAAAAATGCAATTTAAAAAAACAAAGGCCTTTTGTGTGTCTGTGTGTCTGTGTGTTGTTTCTCAGTGCCTGTGGCAATCTGGCACTCCTTTAGAGAATGATGAGAATGCTTGTTTTATGAGCCATGCGTTTCCGTCTTTTGGAGATGGACGAGGATGAAATACATGTTTGTAAGTATGCAGTGTGGGTATGTGTGTGACTGACATGCCTGTGAAGCAACTTATCATGAAAAATAGACAAAAGAAGACAAAACGAAGCAGCCCGGCGACACGGAAAGTAAGGACAAGGGCGATGGTCGACTATTCCAATTAGCCTGCCAGCCTGAGGTGAGGGTCACAACAGAACAAGCTACAGACACTGGCCTTTGTGTTTGCTCTGCCTCATTCAAAAGAACACTCACATTCAGATGCTTTGAAATTACCTCCGCAAACCCTGTGAAAACACACTCAGGGCTGTTTTTATAATAGGAGTTTAGAAATCTCAGGGCAGGGTGCGACATTGTGTAAGACGGCGAGGGAATGAGCGGAGTGAGACAGTCAACCACAGACAGAGAGCTTTACTATTGTGTAAAGCAGCAGCAGCAGTGACTTGGCTGTGGTCAGGCTCACTCCCCTGGCATGTAGGCACTGGCTTTGTTTCACACAGCCGTGTTGAAATGCTCCTCGCAAACACATAATCAAAGGATTTCGCTATGAGTCAACCAAAAGCTGCAACCTGTCTTGACCTTGTTTGTCCGTTTACGACAATTTCTGATTCTTGGTATTGAGCCGATGCTCTTGCTCGGGGGAATTTTTATCACGTCAAAGGGATGAATGTGGAACATTGGTGACCTTACAAACAACCAGTAATTAAGAATGCAGGACATAGCGCCACATGGGATGCACTCTGATAGAGGAGTGCTTGTTGTCCACAATATGAAATGTCGAAGTGTGTTTCAGCTCTTGAACAGGTCTGCTAATGTACCGCACTGTTGAACTAATGGAACCACCCATCGCCAGCAAACCCTGAGAACGTATTTAAAGGAGTCACCATTAATACTTGTGCACACAGCACTTAGCACCTCAGACAATATCACAACGGTTTGGAGTGATCCTTCCTAACTCTGGTTTTTCCGGTACTGATCAGTCATGGCAGCGCGACAAAGGGCTGTTTGTTGAACCAGCCGCTACGCAATTGGTCTTCTTCGGCTGTGGCACATGGCATGTGATTTATCAGCTTGTGTTTGGATATTAAACAAGAGTGTTGTGGCTAGGCTCCTGCCCCACCCCCTCCTCTGAAACATACAGTTACTCCGAAAATGATATCTGACTGATGCATGACTCATGGCGTTTCCTCTCCCACTAAACCAAGAACTGAGAAAGAAATGCCTGTTTCTTGCATAAGTTTTGTTTTTCTTCTTCTTGGTGAAATAGACAGGAGGGAGCGCCGTTTCGTACTGTAACGTACAATACAAACCGTGGCTCCCCTCACCTGTGAGGTGGGGTTGGACACGCCCAGCGCAGAATCAGGTCCGACCACATTCTCACTTCTCGCTTTTTTTCTCAGTTAGTCGCTCCTGTGTTTTTGCACAATCCGTATCATCCTTATGTCTTGTCTCACAAGCAGGCGGAGGTGAAGATGAATCATTTAAAACAAATGTATTAAAAAGTTCAATTCTGCAGCAAAAAGCATGAAATCCCATGCATGATCCTGGCATGCATGAAGGGAGTAGGCTGCCAGCTTGGGTGGAGCTGTGTGAGTAGACGTAGTGTAGATTTTTGACAAGATTAGCCAACTATAACATCCCAAAGCTGAATTGCAAAATGTCAAACACTGACATTCTTTCTCATGGGGATTTGGGCGCGGCCCTTTAGGATGTTGAGGAGTATGATCAAGGTGTGGAGATTGAAATTCAAACTGTTAACATGAAGGGATGGATACGCGGCAACATGGGTGGTGTATTTACCACCCATCCCATGGCGTGCGATAGTGTTGTCATGGAAATCGGCGGCATGCATGAGTCACGGAGACCCTGAAGCGTTGCCATGGCGGAGTTTGGTTCCCCATTTCAGAGCTGGTGTGATGTGCAGCATTCCAGCTTCATGAGTTCCTCCGTCCACATAAGAAAAAGGTTATTTTCCATGACAACCGCATTAGAATACAAACTATTCGTCTCGCCTCTCACAAAAGGAGAAGACCCTTGGTTTCATTTCGAGGGAGGAAGTCAGGCCATGTGATTTTTTTGTTATGCTTTGTAGTTGCCTTGCTCTAAACTCCTTTCAAGGTCACTGCATGAGCAGGTAAATTATTTCCGAAGCCTGTTATTATCCTGCTGGCTCATACCCGAGGCAGCCTGACGTGATACTGACCAGGTACTCTGCCGAGTCTTGGACTCAGACTTCTATTGGCTCATCTGCGTGATTCTTGACTCACTAGAAGCAAACAAGTGACCTCAGTCCCCCACGCCACACCCATGGTATTTTGGGCTCTCTCTATCTATTTGTGTCCGACTTCCTTGCCTGACTTTTATTAGTGTACCCTCTTTACTATTCTCATACATATATTTTTATGATTTTAGTGAATCATTACAATTTAAAGGCACAGTTCACCCCTAAAATACACATTTTCCTGTCACCTGTAGTGCTATTTATGTATCTGGTTTGTTTTGCTGTGAGCTGCCTAGTTTTGGATGTATCGGCCAATCAGGTTTCACGTATAGGAACTATTTTCTTTGTGTCAACCATATCGACGCATAGAAGGAAGCACACATCGTGGACGAGAGTAAACAAACGGCGTTACATTAGCTAGCTCAGTGGCTAGCAGCATCGAGTGTAGGTGCTTCCCTCTGCTTCTGTTGGAGTCTGCAGTGAACTGTCTCTGTTTGAACACACACTCACACACACACACACACACACACACACACACACACACACACACACACACACACACACACACACACACACACACTCACTCACACACACACTTCTCATTAAGAAAAGCAAGTGAAACTGCATACGTCATTAAATCTCTTTCCATGCTTCCCCTTTAAGTACCATTTCAGTGCATCTTCTACTTCCACCTTAAATGTAAGTGTTTCAGCAGCGTCTACATGCGTACATTTTCTCCAGAAGAAGTAGCTTTTCTAGTTTTTCCAGTACCATCGCTGCACACTGCAGCAAACTCCCCGCCCAAAACCTTTACAACACTTATAAAAAATCAAACCCCTTCGTAAAAACCATAAAAATAAATAAATCTATAAACGCTGTTTCGGTGTGCTTTAACTGCTGTGCTGTGAATCCGTTTTTTTGTTTTTTTTAATTCTCGGTGTGTACGACGTAAACTCATTTTTGGAGCCTGACTTTCTCTGAGGACAGCAGTCAGTAACTCAGCGTGTCTGATCCTTTATGGGGAACTTTTTAGATATGGTGAGCGGTGAGGCTCATTGAAGTCACTCAATGACTAACAGGCAAATGTTGTTATGAGTTATTATGCAACATGTTGTTATTAGATTAAGTGTCAGATAGGGCTGCTAGAAGATTTTTTTCTCAGACTAAACTAAACGCATGTGATCTGCTCAAGAAGCAGATGACTCGGACTCGATGGAATCATTAGGGCCGTGAAACAATGATGCTGAATAAATGAACTAGCAATGTGAAATGTCTCCCTCCTTTGAATTCCTCTCTCATTCCCTCCATGTCTGTCCTCCCTCCGTCCTCTTCTTCCCTCCTTCCCTCTCACTCATGCCATGACTTGCACTCGTTTGCCCCCACCTCCCTCTCCCCTCGCAACCAACAACATTCCTTCATCCTGAAACTCCTTCCTTTGCAACAAAAGCGGGAAAAGAAGGAGGGCGGCGATCTGGAAGAAACACTACTCTTACACTCGTGTTTACACTGAGTCCTGACTGTTTTGTTTACACGCAATGATGGGGTTGTGATTAGAGGTCTGTCGCCATGGCAGCACGCGGAGAATCAGTGTCAATAAATGTTAAATGTTATGGGAGTTCCCACCCCTCAAACACAAACGCCAGTGAGTCATCAGCTTCCCTCCCGGAGAAAATCACCATTGCGGCCGAGTGACAAAAGGCATGAGGCACCAAACACAAAAGGAAAATATGTATCGCCTGCCCACAAAAGTTGTGGAAATAGTGGCGCGCTTCAGCTTTTTTGCATGTGTGTGAAGTGGACAGAAAAAATAGTGGGGGGGCAGAGAGTAGAGTGGGAGGGAAGAGGCAGGGATTGTGTGAGCCAGAGGCTTGTCTGGGTGTGGACTTGAAAAAGAGGGCTGGGTCAAAGTGGGCGGACGGGTAGCTCCTGGTGTTTGTGCATTTAGACTCCGAGTCTGAAATTAGTGTCGTTGAGAGCAGCAGGAATTAGACTTGAAGGGACGCACAGCCATCAAACAGTAAGTCAAAGATTCATCTTGTGCTTTTAAAAAGAAATCCCTCTCTGTGTGTCGTAGACGCTTCGTGGTGTTTTCATGTAGGTTTCTTTCAGGGTATTTTAGATTTTTCTATCAAATGCTGTTGAGGAACAGAGTAAAGGCAGGCGTGTGTGTGTGTGTGTGTGTGTGTGTGTGTGTGTGTGTGCCTCCCACATACCTGTTCACCTTCACAGGTAACTTTGCTATTGAATTACAGTGAGTCCCTCTCTACTGGCCAGGTGTGGCTGCCTCCCAGATGTGTTCGGCTCCTGTAGCAGTGCTAAAGTTTGAGTTTATTAAAAAAGGCTGCTTCCCTGCTTGCTTTTTGGGGGGGGGAAAAGAACTAGCATTCTTAAACCTAGCCTCGACCACACGTATTCAATTTGGCGTAATGGAAAATACACCACAGCCGGGCCAGCAGCAACAGTTGGCCCGTCTTGTTTTCAGGAAAAAGACTTTGGAAGACGTCTGATCAAAGTATTCCACAAGTGTGTTTTGTATTAAAGCGTTTTTTTCCATCCAGAAGTTAGCATTTTCTGGCAGCAGTAGTGTTCTACACGCCTGTATTTGAGCTGTCAGCTTTTCAGCCACAAACGATACCAACATATAAAAAACAATCTGTCACTTCACCGCGCCGTTCTAAGCCGGCGGAAGGTGTCAGGCCGGTGATGCTCCCCGTCCCTCCATGTGTGGTTGCGTGTAAGCAAGCTGGTGTGTGTGTGTGTGTGTGTGTGTGTGTGTGTGGACCCAGCCCTTGACCACTCCTTTACTTACCGTCGAGGGAACCAACACATTCCAGATGCGACTCTTCCTCTGTTCACACCCAGTGCGGCCTCGGTGCTGCTGCATGCAGCCGCAGACGGTTCACACGAGAGTGGGAATGTGTCCGGAAACTGAGCAGGGTCACCTGTAGAGAGGTTGTTGTTGGGGTGTACGGCGTGTAGTGGTCGGGTCGGGCGTGGGCCGGCTAGGCTGCTAGGCTAGCAGGTATGCTCTACAGTTATTTTAAGGAGTGGCGGGGATCTTAGACGCACGAGACAAGCCCAAACTCATCTGCCCGCCATGAACTTCCCCTCCTGAACACACACACACACACACACACACACACACACGCTCTCTCTCTATCTCGCTCTCTCTAGCAACAGTTTCTCTTTTTCTCTTGATTTTGTCTCCAGATCTCTATCTGCACATCAACACCTCTGATTCTAACATGAACATGAGCTCTCCGTCTATTTGCGAGCACTTCACTGGGCGACTGTGAGCTGTAACTCAAAGTAATTAGAAGTTGTGAAGCCACACCCTGTGTGGGTGCCAGGTTTTGGCCCTGCTTTGCTGCTCCGTGTGTGTGTGTGTGTGTGTGTGTGTGTGTGCGTGTGAGTGATGGCTGCCTTTCTGAAACCAGGCAGGAAGTGTGGAGCCTTTGTTATTGGCCACATTTGAGTCTTTCTAGTCTTTCTCACAGAAGCTGCTCCGTGTGTGTGTGTGTGTGTGTGTGTGTGTGTGTGTGTGTGTGTGTGTGTGTGTTTATTGGGTTGAGTACGAGTTGCCCTGCAGTTACATTCATCCTGAATAATAAAAGGTGGAAAGTGGTGTAACAAGTTTCCTCTTGTGCCTCCCTCTCTCTCTCCCCAGCACCGTCATCATGCTGATTCTCCTCGCTGCCATCTTCGTCCTTCACATCATAGGCATCATCCTCCTCCTGGTGGCCACCATTGACAATGTGAGTACCTTTTTGGCTGAGTTGCATTTCCACACACCTGCACAGTGCAGCACTACTTGGACCCCCGCCGTGAGACACGACCGTTCCCGCACAACCCCCGACGTCCTCCCCGCTGGTGTGAAACGGCAGATCTGAGGAGTGATGTGCCTCTCCCAGCATGCTGACAGACACCAAAGATTCAAGGCTCATGAGTGATCGGCTGCTCGCCTCTCGTTCATCACTCCCAGCTCTCATTCCTTCGCAGGGCCACATATTTGACATTTCTGTCTGACAGATAGGTGTTGTCACCGTGTGCCACTGCAGGCGAGGTGTCAGTCAGACACACACACACACGTAAACATGTCAAGTGTTGCAGGGCGAACACACACTCGCCGCCTCCCTCAACGTTTATGCAACAAAGTCGAAAGGTGATTCATAGAGATATTAAAATGCCGTCCTTCCCCTCAGGCCTGGTGGATGACCGAAACCATCTCCACTGACGTGTGGTTCCGGTGGGTACAGACAAGCGGGGTGTGGAACACCACCGACCTCCCCTCAGGATCACACTACCCAACGGGTAAGTCTGCTCAGCAAACCTGTTTCCTTCACTCACATTAGCTTCTTAATAAGAGTTTGCCTACAATGTTTTCATTGATCTCCTGCAATAACTGCATTTCATTCAACCTTTCTCTAAAACATGAATATTTCTTAATTCAAAGTTAAAAAGAGATCTTTTATCATTAAACGAGAGTTGGTTTGGTCGGATCTGATTGGCAGCTGTCATCAAGTTTTCATTCAAACGTTGCTACTTCCTGATTGGTGCATGGAAGTACGTTACATTAGCTTATTCTGTTTCACTACACATTAAAAGCAAAGCTGTAAAGTGAAAAAGAAGTATAGAATCTCATTTTAGAGCCATTTATCCATCATGTTTGCAGTCATCCAAATAAATGATACATTTTTAAGTATATATTAAGTAATGTAGGTACGTCACGGCTCGTGTTTATGTCCTGAACCTCATATGTGATGTATAATGAGCGGCATCGTTACAACTCTGGACCGTCAAAGAGTCGTTGCATCATGAGCGGATGCTTTAAAATCCTAAAACGTTTGGAGTGTTTGAACGTGACCACAGGAACCGTCGGACCGGATTTTCCTAATAAAGTGTCACCGATGTTTCCTGGGTGTGTCGGTGTGATGTGAGGGACACATTCAACACAGCATCTTCATCGTGTTGCTCTCTCTGTCTCCCCCTGCAGATTACCTCCAGGCGGTGCAGGCCAGCTCGGTGCTCGCTTGTATATTCTCCATCCTGGGCATCTTCGTGTTTGTGGCTCAGCTCTTCACCCTCCCAAAGGGACAGAGGTTCACCATCTCCGGCATCTTTCAGCTCCTTGCCTGTGAGTACCAGTGTTTGGTCTGACCCTCCTTCTCTCTGTGTCTTCGCCCTCGCTGATTTCCACGTCTCCTTCCCCTCCAGGCCTCTGCATCATGATCGCAGCCTCCATCTACACGGACCGCTTCCACCTGGACGAGAAGAACGGCTGGTACGGACACTGCTACATCCTGGCGTGGATCTCCTTCGCCCTGACCTTCATCTCCTCCATCACTTACTTTGTGCTACGCAAGAAGACGGCATGAGATGGACACTAGAACCAAACCGTTGGCTGGATCGACTCTTTCAGCTGAAATCTGCATCTTTTTGTCACCTTTTTGGCTTATTTTTTGCCTAATTTGGACATCAGATTTGAGCTGCTAGTGTGCGTTATAGTCGACCTGTCGATCCCCTCAAATACATATTGGTGTTTCATTAAGTCAGCTGTAGGTGTCGGCTTTGGATGTTTCCGCAGTAAAAGGCAGGCTCAATCAATCACACTTGTATTTGAGTGTATTTTCAACCCAGATTTTGGGCTGGATGTCTACAGCATCTAAAGAACAAGAATATTATGATTTAAGATGCTATGATAAATTAAGATCTATCAATATTTCTGGCTTTTAACAAAAGCAGGTTGAAGAGTAAAATCTGTGGTCTTTTTTTGTTGTTATTGTTGAAATGTACGTATGGATATGAGTGTTGGAAGAAAAAGGGGTGAGTTTATGATATTAGTTTATTGTAGTTTTTCCCCGTTATCTGATCGTTACTACATCTATTTTATTTTCATGTATCTGCTCTGGTCTTACTTAGATATAATGTGCCACCAATTAAAATGAATTTAACTACAACGAATGGCGTTGAAAAGTCTATGAACATTAATTTGTGTGTCTCCTGTTACAGACTTGTTTGTAATCTAATGATAAGTGATGATATTAAATATAAAACCTGTAAAATAACACAGCTGAGTTTGTTTTGGAATTATTTGCGATAAGAAGACGGTCCGTTCCAAAAACAAATCAACATTAGAGAGATTCTGAATTCCACTTACCCTTTATATATATATATATATATATATATATATATATATACACATACATATATATATATGAAATGTACTGAAATCCACTAATGAAATATGACTGTTAATCAGCCTTGTTCCTGTAATACCTGCCTCCCTCCCCCCGTGTGACAGAAAGGCAGCTGCCTTGACTCTTAAAGCTAGAATATGTAAATATGTTTGTTTCCCATAATGCTCTGTATGTCTAATGTTTTATTTTTGCTACTGTTATTTCTCATTATGGATGGCAATGACAATGATTTTTACAATATTAAAACTTGATTTTCAACCACTTCTGGATTTTTATTGTTTTATTGTTTTTTTTGTTACTCTTTGTTTTTCATTTGAGGCGTGCAGACAAAACGCAGTGAGATGGAAAACAGCCGGTCTGATAATCAGATTTATTAAAATGTTGTGCATTCGTCAAAACAAGATATGTTCAAATCTGTCCGGGTGCTCCTAAATAATACAGAATACAATGTTGTCCTCTGCATTTACACTTGCTTCTCGATTAGGACTGATTGATTATGATGGAAGCTGATTGTCTGGATCACTGCTCTGTTAATTCAGCCCATAACAAGCATTAAACTGCATTTCCCAGACCGGCCCAGGTCCTGCAGTCCCAGTCTGGGTAGATGCAGTATTCACAGTGGGCTGTAGTACTCCTCTGGCCCGTAACCCTCCTGGTGTCCTGGCAGCTTCAGGTGGATGGAGACAGATGGGCGGGGTGATGGAGACGGAGAGGGGAGGGAGAGGCGGTGGAAGGGGGATGCGGGTGCAGGGTGGGAGGGGGGAGGAGGGAAGGAGTGGGAGTGGGGGAGAGGTAGGGAGTGGGAGTGCGTGAGCCTCGGGGGGGAGTCCACCAACGCCGCCGCGGGGGGCTCGTAGTAGGGGGACAGGTGGGAGATCCTGGGGGGAGACGGGGGACAGGCCGAGGCTACGGCCGGGTTGGCAGCGCTGTAATAAGGCGGCAGGAGCCCCACGAAGTTAAAGCTGCAGGCGTTGAGGGCGGAGCCACGTCTGGGTCCCACCATCAGGACCTTCTTGGTGTAGTTGTTCAGGGTGGAGACCCCCGCCGACATGCAGACCGTGAAGGCGAACCAGGCCATGCTGAGGGAGACAGGGAGAGATCACAGGCGTGTGGTCTGCAGGTGCTGCTGGTGTTGACATACCTGTGTTGATCGGGTGGAACTAAGCATACTGGCTCCATTCAGACTTTGTCTTCAGGGGAAACACAACAAACTTGGAGAAGTGGAAGAGCGTGACTTTCTTTTTCAAAAAGCCAAATCACCCTCAACCCTCAGAACAAAACAGAAATTATTTTATACATTCCGTGGTTTAACACATTCGGTTGAGCGGTTGAGACTCGGAGGAAATTCACATTTCCGACGGCTTCACGCGATACTGTTTGTTTTTCTTTTTGGACTCCTCCCAATGATCTGGTGTGCTTGTAGACACGGACAGAGGTGAACAACAAAAAGAGACAGAGAAACTAGACACCGTCAGACGGAGACAGACATATATATATATATATATATATATATATATATATATATATATATATATATAAACACCTGGCAAAGTGCTCAAAACCGCCGTCACGGCTGGTAATTACAGAGTTCAAAAACAGCCGTAATGCACTGCAGGATGCGTCATATGAAAGAAGTTCTCTTGCTCCTTTTTAAAGACACACAAAAAACAACATTTCATCCAATGCAGCTTTTTTTTTACCACAATATTTTCTGTTTAGTGTTAAGTTGCCAGAGTTGATGAGAGCATTTCTGAATCTCAAACAAAACCTTATTATCTCATTATTTCCCACCGCTGGCAGACCCTCCAGGAGGCTTTTACAGAACTTAGACACGTGGATCAGGAGTTTGCTGTTACTGTGTAGTACAAGACCATTGGTGATCTAATTCCTTTGTCAGGGTCTAAATCACTCGTCCTCATTAATAATGCAGTCGTTGTAACGACGTGAAGAACGTGATTGATGGGTGTTAACTTTTATATTAAACACCGATGGTCCACGTCTGTTTACACACAAAGAGCAGCTGTTTAGTCACTGGATTGTACTTTAGTCACCTGGATTGTGTGGTTTTAGCTCACAGTGTGTGTGTGTGTGTGTGTGTGTGTGTGTGTGTGTGTGTGTGTGTGTGTGTGCGTGTGTGATGAACTCACTAGAATGCCCATGAGTAGCCAAAGCTGCGAGGCTTGAAGTCTTCCGGCCCCATGGAGGCGGTTGTCTGGAACACTTGCATGAACATCATGTGACCCACCATCCCGAGCAGACCTGTGAAAACAGAGGGAGGTAACGTACCGCACAAGGAAACAGGTCATACCGCTTATTCTGAGTAAAAACGGCCGTACCTGCCAGGACGGTGAAGACGGCGGCGAAAGCGTTGAGCAGCTGACCCCAGCGCTGCGTTGAGGGGCAGCAGGCCCGGATACACAACTGCACAGACAGCAGTGTGCAGCTGATGAAAAGCAGACCCACATACAGGAGCTCCAGGGAGAGAGAAAGCCACATCATTGCTGCGGAGGGAGGAGAAGAGGCTGAGCACAGAGACGCGCGGAGGTTTGGATTTTAGACGGAGTGCAGGAGAGCGTGACGAGTCCGTTTACCTTTCTCAGAGCCCGGAGTCAGAGTGTGAAACCCTCGACACTTCTCCACTATCGGAATCAAAAGACAAACGTAAAGTCATGCAATGAGTTAGCTTTACACCGAGGGGGGGAGTGGATGGGGAGGGTCCTCGGGTAAAAACTATCAGCTGTCAGCACTGTTAGCTGCAAGCCGCCGGCTCAGTAGTCGAAATGATCCCAGGCCCCTATTTTTTTTTTTCAACGGGGAAAAAAAAATCTTGGCATCAGCAGAAAACAGGATTTTTTCCATGTCTCGTTTTCATTTCCTTCACTGATTTCAACATGAAAGTATTTTGTTCTCACATGCAGAACGTGTCCGCTCCACCACCGCTAGAAGAACTATTAAAAACGGGAAGAAGAAATAGAAGCAACCTGTT
Source organism: Eutrigla gurnardus (assembly GCF_963514095.1). Taxonomy (NCBI): domain Eukaryota; kingdom Metazoa; phylum Chordata; class Actinopteri; order Perciformes; family Triglidae; genus Eutrigla; species Eutrigla gurnardus. The sequence goes on along the minus strand of NC_139931.1, from coordinate 15,284,836 downwards.
CCTGCAGTCATTTAAGCTTCTTTGTGGCTTGTTTAACAATGTGTCGACACAGCGGTGCCAATAATCAGAGCAGCGGATTTTGCTCGAAGCTATGGCGGCTCTGAAAGCTCAGCACGCAAGAAAACAGATGCAAAGCACAATGAAATGAGGAAAACATTTCTACCACACACTTAAAAAACTGCAATGTGCGAAAACACCAACGTCTTCATTTTGTCATCTTGCAGAGTTTTTTCTCCTAAATGCTGCGCATGTGTCGTCAAATTGGTCAGATTGAGGTAACCGTTTACATAATGTTGGAAAGCGTTGGAGTAAACTGATAGGAGATTATGAGATTATGGGTATTAATCTGGAGGCGCGGGGCTCTCAGCGGCGGTGCTAAATGACACTTGGTCAGTGTGTCAACTGTGGTTTTTAATTTTAGTCAAATTTCAACATAAAAGCTTCTTTGTTTTCATCCCCAGAATGTGTGTGTGTTTGTTTTCCTCCATTGCTGCCATTAAAAAAAAAAATAATAGAATCAACCTGTTTCTGCAGTCAGTTAAGCTTCTTTGTGGCTTGTTTACCAATGTGTTTACATGACAGCTGCAATAATCAGAGTAGCGTATTTGGCTCTAAATTATAGTGGCCCATAAGCTCAACTCCCTGTGACTTAGAAAAACAGATGCTTGCTTTATATTTATTTGCATTGCTTGGGAATTGTGTTTGAGGCATTTGCAGCATGTTTCTCTCTTTGGTTTTCTAAATGTGTTGTCAAAGTGCTCCTTCTTTTGCTTTTGTTTTGTCTTTTTGCATGTGTTTTCCGAAGTTTCGGGACATTAAGAGCTCGGGGCCACGAGATAAATCATTAGCAGTAAATCAAACGCCTCAAGCTATACATTGTTTATGTGAGTTACTATTACTCTTATTCCATAAAGCTGCCAAAAACATCGTAATAGTCAAGAATATAAAATCACTAATTATGATAAGTGTCACTTAAGCCTGCAGTAACAACAATTGGCCACTTGGGGGCAACTGAACAACCTTTTAAAATTGATATAGCTAACATTAGCATACAGTATTTAAGACAAAATTTCAAACATTTGTGGTCTTCTGTCTGTCAATCTGGAGAGTTTGATTCTGATATCAACTCTTCTTTTAGCTCTGATTTTGGTCTCCACCTGCTGCTGGGACTATCAGGATCTTTAGTTTCGATATGCTACGTTCACGTTAGCTAGTCGCTAACGTTGTCTGTTGTCGTTTTTCCACTGAAAACAGTTGCTGGTGAACGTGAATCAAAACAGCAAAATTGCCCAGATTATGGGAGTAACTGGGGTAACTGATTGATGCACGATCGTAAATATCATCACGAGTGACTTGAAAAAGCTGTTTGGCTCACTCTTATGGTAGAGAATTTAGAAATAGAGCCTGATTAATACAAGATACAAAAATAGAATTATTTCTATTTATTTATCCTTTATTCATGCAGGGAGACCTTATGATTTATGATCATGGTATTTTATTTGTTTTTCACTAAAAACGGGCGATTCAGACAATCAAAAAGGCGGGAAAATAGGCAAACACAGGATACAGGTACCTGACACCCCTCTGGTGGATTTCAAATTTGACCACATAACAGTCAAACGTAGATAGAAACAACAACTAGGGACAAAAAAGGAAGGCCGGCCAAATAAAACTAAAGAATAGTATATCAATATTATATCATTATATATAAAAAGCACCAATGAAACTCAATCCTTAAACCGGTCACAAATGGGGCGGTGACAACCCGGCCTGATGTTTGTGAATGCTATTAACCTTGCTCTCCCCGGCTTTCTAATCCATAATTGAGTCATGCTGTTAAAGTCTAAATCTCTGTGAGCACAACACACACTGATGATAATCCTCTTTAGGCTGAGCACGCCCACACACACACACACACACACACACACACACACACACACACACACACACACACACACACACACACACACACACACACACACACACACACACACACACACACACACACACACACACAAATTAACACACCAGAGGCCTCAATTCACATCCCCACCTGGGACTGCCTCTCCTCATGTGACCTACTTCATTGTCTGTCGCACTACTGTAACCTTTGACCTGACTTCCTGCCTGCGAGCCGATCCTCACCTCACCTCGGGAAAATCCTTCCCGATCAGCGCCACGCTTACCAAACCCCTCACAGCGATGCCGATTGTTTACTGTCAGCAGAACTGAGGTGTAGATTTCTTCTCACAAATCCCGTGTTCTCTCATTTATTAATTTTCTCTACCTACTTTAATCCTTTTCAGGGTCACTGGTAACACATACAGGTTTTTTTAATTGTGTGATAGAACCTGAGCAAAGAGCAAATGGAACATATCATAAAAGGGTAATTAAATATAACAAAAGAAGTCATTTAAGAGGCAAGACAATGGAGCGACTTTGGCCTTTGACCTTCCTTCGTGATCAGGTATGTGACATTTCTCCTCTCTCACCCCACGCGTCCGTGTAGATGTCCTCCTCGCAGATGAAGAAGAGGCCCGTGTGGAAGGTGGGGAAGACGAAGCGGTCGTCGCCCGTCTCCCAGGAGAACTGGATGGAGGAGGAGTTGGCGACGCCGGGCACGGGGATGCAGTTGCTGTGCTTGATGGGTGAACAGAGCGGCTTGGGCACCTTCTGCTGGCCCACGCACCAGTAGGAGGACATGAGGGCCATGCCACCCGTGAAGAGGGACACCACCGTCTGGATGAAGGAGAGGTGAGGGGAGCGGATCTGCTGCAGGATCGCCATGGCGGCGGGGGATTAGAGGAGGGCTCGGGCTGGGAGGGACGGAGAGAGACGGACGTGTGCATACTGAGAAACATCACATTCAAAGAGGAACAGCGCATGTTAAAGACAAGGGAATAATGTGACTTTTCCATTGTAAATGTACTTGACTTTTAAGTACACCTCCACTCCCGCACGTCACTAACAGCATCAGCAGCCTGTTCTTAGTTTCCAAGGAGAAGCAGCTCTGCCAAATTGACCAAGTTAGTCAGCGAGGTGTTTGAAAGGGAGGCTTTTTACGGACTAATCATGATTCAAGAAAATGACAGAAAATTAGCACGTCTGGTAAATTGGTGGGAAGGCTGAATCAGAGGGGATATGGGTGAAAATTGCTGCCGGCGTGGAACCTCTGCAGGAGACGGATGCTCAGAACTAAGAACTCGACGTCAAGGAGGGAATTCATTTAGAAAGAGAAAAGAAGTGCTCACCTCCTTCAGCCTCTCTTACGTCGTCCTTTGTCCCCCTTAAAGCGTGGAAGGTGAAAGAAGCATCCGGCCGCCGCTCCTCTACCGGTCCACGGCCCCGCTCACTCCTCATCAGATACTGAGAGAGTGATGGAGGATTTTGGCAGTCAGGCTGACCTCTGTGGGCAGAGTGACTCTCAGGCTTTATGAGCCAACCCCAGTGGTCTCTCTCTCTCTCTCTCTCACACACACTCTTTAATCCATCGGTATAAATCCAGACAACTCTGCTCTCCATCTGTTTTCATTATGATTCCTCGACTCATTCTGATCTATTTCATTCATATCAGCCTCCTCCTCCGCTCTCCTGTAAAAGCAGCAGAGTTCAACATGACCTCGGAGCAGCGAACACATATATGACAGCTGCTCGACTCTGAGAGGTGGTGACTCCACAAGGCCGGGTAATTCAATAGTTCAGAAAGACATAAAACATCACCTTAAACATCATATTCTAAACTGGATGTTGTTTAACAAATTCTTTTCCACACAGTTGACTTTTAATTAATTACTTTTAGCTAAAAAATGTAGACATTTAACTGAAGCCTGAGTGAATTCACAAATTTACACCCGATCACATAAAAATGCCACTGTGACGTTTGAAATTTGGAAAGTTTGCTTTTAACCTTCAGTGACCTTTTCATTTCTACGCAAGTAAAATCAGGCTTTTTGCTTTTGCAATTTCACTGCTCGAGTTTCTTTAAGTCAAATTCCTCAGAGTGAGACACTTTAGTTCAGACAGATGGGCAGAAACACAGAATGGACCTGGTTCCACAGGTTCTGGACTGGAGAAGGCACGTTCATCAGCAGTGTTCTGGATAGGAGTGGAACTGAAAAGGTGGTAAGATGGAACAAGGAAGAGACAGAAATAGAGACGGAGTTGACTCGTGTGCTATAGAGAGGTGACTGAGAATACATGTGAAAGAAATAAAAATAAAGAGGGAGAGAGAGTGGGTAAAAGTGGAAACCGGCGATGGAGGTGAAACAGGTGTTATCTCGGTGCAACTCGAGCATCAGAAATAAGAAGAGGAGCGTACTTGAAGCATTTTTTTAAGTGTATTCATAATTCATATACATATTGACAGGTTTTTTCTAATACAGCATGGTTTTGATAGTGTAACTGTCTTCTTCTCAGCTTGACTTTTTTTTTTTTTTACAAGAATAACAATAAAAAATGATAACGGACAACACCATGTACGACTCACTTTTAAATTTTTATGGCAATGCTTCTTTTGAATCGATTTTGCATCTTCCGTTCAAACCGCCACCGTGTCGCGATTCAGAAGTACTTGGTAAGGCTTGCTCCCATTGGCCAGTACGCTTGGCCAATCACAGCCCTTCACGTGACACCCTCTCCACGGCTTCCAGTTCCAACCATGTCAGTCGAGCGTAACTTCCCGCGTAGAACCCGTGCGATGAAAACCCCTCCGTGTCCCGCCTCCTTCCTGTCAGCACGCTTAAAGATGGCGGACACGCATTAGTCCATAGTGTTATCTCCTCGTCTGTCCTTCTCTTTGCACGTTATGAACATTTGTACTTGAAAAATAAGATTGTGTCCATCGGATTGTTTTTTCATGAATACTATCTGTACCGTAAAAACCCCAGTGATGAAAAATAAGAACACTTTTCAAAAGGACCAAAAATGGAATCAAAGACCAGATATCGGCATATTTTTTTTCAGTTTCTCCCCCCCCACACACACTCACACACACACACACACACACCACTCGCTCGCTCACTCACTCACTCACTCATTTCTCACTCGTACACATGACTTTTGAAAGGCAACAGATGTCCATTCTCCAAGGCAATAATGTCTTTGTGGCAAACTCGACCCTGACATTCCAGACATCACTCTGGCTCCTCCCTCTCCAGGAATGAAAAAATAAATCCAATTCATGTGTTGACTTGAATATAAAGCGAGATACATCCACTTCACTTTCATGAGTAAATACGTGATGAGGATACAAAATTATAATGAGGACTCAAATAATAATTGTGGTCATCCTAATAGCGTAAGATAAAATACTACTTGCGAGAGGATACAAAATTCTCTCCTTTTCTTTTCTGGGGTTGACACCCGACTTGCTCCCGATATAACAAAAAAAACAAAACAGGTAAATTAGAATAAAGCTGGTGATAAACAAGAGTTTTCCACTTTGAGAGTGAAATCTTGAGGGAAAATCAAAGTGAGCCCAGAGAGGAAGTTTTTTTCTTGTTTCTCTACAGAAAAGTTCCTCCATCAGTCTTGATGTCTCATTTTAATTCCACTTCGATCTTTGTAGTTTTTTTTCTTCTTTTACTTGTAGCTCCAATCCTCTGTGTTGCATGTCCGTGTTTTTTCTTTTTCTGCTTTTAAGTAAAGAGCAACAATTCTTTTTAGAAAAAAAAGAGAAAAAAGGATTACGTCCTCCATTGTCTTTTATGTAAATAATGCCGATTCCCGTTGAGAAATTGTACATTCCCTTTTGTTGTCTTGGTCACAGATGCTAGTCCTGTCCTTTCACATTGCGGGTTGCTTCGCAACGGGTCTCACGTCTTCTGTGGTCCAAACTAAGCTCGGAAAGGAACACAAATAAAATCCAGGTTTAGTATGATCAACAAGGGCTGACGCATTCTGTTCCAAAGAATTTCCACACAATTTACTTAAAAAGGTATAATATGCAACAATTTTCTAAAGAACGAAAACATTGTGGAGCACGACCAATTGCAAATGATCAGTATCGGCACCCTGGCTGATAGGTGCAGATAGAAAACATTCTTTTTTTTTTGGTACCATTGTATAGATTCTCCCAGCAGAGTGCACTATAACCTCGGTATTTCATCATACAACAGAGGCCGGGCCAGCAACCTCACTAATGGTCAAAACCATAAACCAGCACAAAAATGATTTACCAACATAAACCACCGACACAGTACACATTAAAAACACCTAATATATAATCAACACTTAAGCTTATGTCATCAGGCCAACTTAATTGAAACACAGCAGCTAATGCAGGTATCAAGGGCAACAATTGAGGATTGAAGGCCATAAAACACGGTGAGGGCCAAGCTCCGCCCTCAGTGAAACGCAGGAGAGGATAGAAACTAGCAAAGTACAGACTCCTGTACAATGGGCTGGAATGAAATGACTACAAATCAATTATGTGTATAATATATTTAGCTTCTTTCAGGCAATGAAAAGGAAAAGGAGAGGTATACGTCTTAGTTTCCATGAGGACGGGCTGAGTGGAAGTGATGGGGGGGGGGGGTCTCTAAGGCGAGGAGAGGTGCGGTGAGGAGGAGTGTGCGAGCAGGAGGATTTTTTCTAAGAACAAGCCAACAAAGAGAGCAGTAGCTATTGTATTGTGGTGTGAAATTAAATTGTCTGAATAGAAAAGGTATAAACAGCCCTGAGGCAACAAATTGGTCCCTATTCACTGAAGGGTCCATTAATGAGAAACCTGCCACATAATGTTTCCCAGATGAAAATGTATTTGTGGTGATCGAATTTGCTGGGCGGTGAGGAGCAGTGAGTTTATCCTGGAGAACTGGCTGCAGAACAGCATTACATTATTTGTTAACAACCCTATTAGGGAAGTTAGATTTTCAGTGATTTCATGTTATGAAACAAAAATTCCCTAACTTACAATTTTGCTTTCAGAAAACGATTATACACAAAATCGTCATACGTATGATGTACAAATATATAAAAATGTCTCCGGACTGGAGAACCGTGTGTTGCATTAACAATAAGTGACCACAAATGGATAGGCAGCTATTTTAGACAAGGGGACGCCAGAGATCAATAAATCAGGATCAATCACCTGATAGGACTGCCCTCATACAGTCTCACCACCGTTGACTTGCTATTTAATATGTGCTTGCCTTGATTGCTAAGCGTGCTGGGAGATTGCAGCTGCTCTTTGCAGATGGAGTGGAGACTCATTCATAGTTAGAAATCACTTCTTCACATTCTCTGGCTCACCTTTTTCATTTGATTTAAACCCTAAAGAGCCCCAAATAGGCACATTCACATAAATAGAGAGGGTCAGAGAAAAAGTCTGTGAGGGACCATTAACATGGCCAACCATTATCACTTTGAATAATAATCTTCATCATATCACACTTTGAAAAGCATTTTCCGTTCACAGTAAGAAATAATTATAATATTTTGCATGGGGATAACAATGCATTTATGAGAACACCGGAATCTTCAGACTAGGTGATGTCAGTTTCAGTTTATTTTTGCTTTCGATAGTCGATTAATGTATAAATGTTAAACCTAACATTAAGACCAACATGCATAACCAGTCAAAATGACTCTCAGTGGAAAACCATTGACATCCTTGCTGCAGACACACACACACACACACACACATACAAACACACAAGTGTAAACTTACAGCTCCCAGACTCCTGTCTCTCTTCTTCTTCCGTGTTTCTCATCAGCCTCTCTCTGACTGCTCCAGGTACACTGACTTGGCTGGCCGGATGGCTCTGGGTAAACTGCATGACGGAGAGAGGAGGAGGAGTGGTGTGAGGGAGCGAAGGACAGAATGAAAATTGTCGGTGAGGAAAGAGATGGAAAGGAAGGAT